>NC_057804.1:12965118-12966420 GCF_018294505.1 Triticum aestivum
CACTCGCAATTTTTGTCGATTCTGACCCATTTCGTGGACTATTACTCGCCGTTTTGGGGTCCCAAAGCGATTTGCATGGTTGTTGAACCCAAGGCACGCTTACGTGTCCGTCATCAACAATCGCAGTTTTGGCCGATTCTGGCCCGTTTCATGGACTATTACTCACCGATTTGGGGTCCCAGAGCGATTTCCATGAATTCCGAACCCCGGAGTGCGTATACGTGTCGTTCATCAATAATCCTAGGTTTGTCCGATTCCGGGCTCCTTAATGGACTATTACTCACCATTTCAAGGTCCCGGAGTGATTTCCACGATTGACGAACCCCGGCGTGCGTTTACGTGGCAGTCATCAACAATCACGGTTTTTGTCAATTCTGACCCATTTCCTGGATAATTACTCAGCGTTTTGGGTCCCAAAGCGATTTCCGTCGTCGTTGAACCCCAAGGTGCGCTAACGTGCCGGTCATCAACAATCGCAGTTTTGATAGATTCTGTCCTGCTTCATGGACTAGTTCTCACTGATTTTGGGTCCCTGAGCGATTTCCATGATTGACGAACCCCGGGGTGCATTTGTGTATCGTTCATCAATAGTCCTAGGTTTGTCCGATTCTGGGCTCTTTCATGGACTATTACTCACCATTTCGGGTTCCCAAAGCGATTTCCATGGTTGTCGAACCCCAAGATGTGCTTATGTGTTGGTCATCAAGACTCGCAGTTTGGGCCGGTTCTTGCCCGTTTCTTGGACTATTACTCAGTTTTGGGGTCCTGAAGTGATTTCCACGATTGACGAATCCCGAGGTGCATTTACGTATCGGTCATCAACACTCACAATTTTGGCCGATTCTGGTCCGTTTTGTGCACTACTACTCACCTTTTGGGTCCTAGAGCGATTTCCATGATTTACGGTCCTAGGTGTGTGTTTACGTGTCTGTCGTCAACACTCACAATTTTGGCCAATTCTGACCCGTTTCATGGACTATTATTCACTACTTTGGGGTCCTGAAGCGATTTGCATGGTTGTTGAACCCAAGGCACGCTTACGTGTCGGCCATCAACAATCGCAGTTGTGGCCGATTCTGGCCCGTTTAATGGACTATTACTCACCGATTTGGGGTCCCAGAGCGATTTCCATGACTTACGAACCCCGGGGTGCCTATACGTGTCTTTCATCAATAATCCTAGGCTTGTCTTATTCCGGGCTCTTTCACGGACTATTACTCACCGTTTCAAGGTCCCGGATTGATTTCGATTGACGAACCCCAAGGTGCGTTTACGTGTCGGTCATCAACACTCCCAGTTTTG
>NC_057804.1:12966681-13009902 GCF_018294505.1 Triticum aestivum
ACCCCGGGGGTGCATTTACGTGTCGGTCATCGACACTCACAATGTTGGCCGATTCTGGTCCGTTTCCTGCACTACTACTCACCATTTGGGTCCTAGAGCGATTTTCACGATTGACGATCCTAGGTGTGTGTTTACGTGTCCATCGTCAACACTCACAATTTTGGCCAATTCCGACCCGTTTCGTGGACTATTATTCACTGCTTTGGGGTCCCGAATTGATTTCCATGGTTGTTGAACCCCAACGTGCGGTTACGTGTCGGCCATCAACAATCGCAGTTTTGGCCAATTCTGGCCCGTTTCATGGACTATTACTCACCGATGTGGGGTCCCAGAGCGATTTCCATGCCTACGAACGTCGGGGTGCGTACACGTGTCGTTCATCAATAATCCTAGGTTTGTCCGATTCCGGGCTCTTTAATGGACTATTACTCACCATTTCAAGGTCCCGGAGTGATTTCCACGATTGACGAACGTCGAGGTGCGTTTACGTGTCGGTCATCAACACCCGCAGTTTTTGTCGATTCTGACCCATTTCATGGACTATTACTCACTGTTTTGGGGTCCCGGAGTGATTTCCACGATTAACGAACCCCGGCATGCGTATACGTGTCACTCATCAACACTCGTGGTTTTTGTCAATTCTGACCAGTTTCGTGGATTATTACTCACCGTTTTGGGTCCCAAAGCGATTTCCGTGGTTGTTGAACCCCATGGTGCGCTGACGTGTCGGTCATCAACAATCGCAGTTTTGACATATTCTGTCCTGCTTCATGGACTATTTCTCACTGATTTGGTGTCCCTGAGCTATTTCCATGATTGACAAACCCCGGGGTGCATTTGTGTATTGTTCATGAATAGTCCTAGGTTTGTCCGATTCTGGGCTCTTTCATGGACTATTACTCACCATGTTGGGTTTCCAAAGCGATTTCCATGGTTGTCGAACCCCAAGTTGTGCTTATGTGTTGGTCGTCAAGAGTCACAGTTTGGGACGGTTCTTGCCCGTTTCTTGGACTATTACTCAGTTTTGGGGTCCTGAAGTGATTTCCACGATTGACGAATCTCGAGGAGCATTTACGTGTTGCTCATCAACACTCACATATTTGGCCGATTCTGGTCCGTTTCGTGCACTACTACTCACCTTTTGGGTCCTAGAGCGATTTCCATGATTTATAGTCCTAGGTGTGTGTTTACGTGTCCATCGTCAACACTCACAATTTTGGCCAATTCTGACCCGTTTCATGGACTATTATTCACTGCTTTGGGGTCCCGAAGCGATTTCCATGCTTGTTGAACCCAAAGGTGCGGTTACGTGTCGGCCATCAACAATCGAAGTTTTGGCCGATTCTGGCCTGGTTTATAGACTATTACACACTGATTTCGGGTCCCAGAGCGATTTCCATGACTTACGAACCCCCGGGTGCGTATACGTCTCGTTCATCAATAATCCTAGGTTTGTCCGATTCCGGGCTCTTTCATGGACTATTACTCACCGTTTCAAGGTCCCGGATTGATTTCGATTGACGAACCCCAAGGTGCGTTTACGTGTTGGTCATCGACACTCGCAGTTTTTGTCGATTCTGACCCGTTTCGTGGACTATTACTCACCGTTTTAGGGTCCCAAAGCGATTTGCATGGTTGTTGAACCCAAGGCACGCTTACGTGTCGGTCATCAACAATCGCAGTTTTGGCCGATTCTGGCCCGTTTCATGAACTATTACTCACCGTTTTAGGGTCCCGAATCAATTTCTGTAGTTGTTAGACCCCAAGGTGCACTTACGTGTTGGTCATCAACACTCTCAGTTTTGGCCGATTCTGGCCCGTTTCGAGGACTATTACTCACTGTTTTTGGGTCCCGGAGTGATTTCCGCGATTAAAGAACCCCGGATGCGTTTACATGTCACTCATCAACACTTGCGGTTTTTGTCGATTCTGTCCCGTTTCGTGGACTATTACTCACTGTTTTGGGTCCCAAAGCGATTTCCGTGGTTGTTGAACCCCAAGGTGCGCTGACGTGTTAGTCATCAACAATCACAGTTTTGACCGATTCTGTCCTGTTTCATGGACTATTTCTCACTAATTTGGGGTCCCAGAGCGATTTCCATGACTGACGAACCCTAGGATGCATTTATGTATCGTAAATCAATAGTCCTAGGTTTGTCCGATTCTGGGCTCTTTCATGGACTATTACTCACCATTTTGGGGTCCCAAAGTGGTTTCCATGGTTGTCTAACCCCAAGGTGTGCTTATGTGTTGGTCGTTAAGACTCGTAGTTTGGGCCGGTTCATGCCCGTTTCTTGGACTATTACTCAGTTTTGGGGTCCTGAGGTGATTTCCACGATTGAAGAATCCCGGGGTGCATTTACGTGTCGGTCATCAACACTCACAATTTTGGCCGATTCTGGTCCGTTTCGTGCACTACTACTCACCATTTGGGTCCTAGAGCGATTTCCACGATTGGAGATCCAAGGTGTGTGTTTACGTGTCTGTCGTCAACACTCACAATTTTTGCCAATTCTGACCCGTTTCATGGACTATTATTCACTGCTTTGGGGTCCCGAAGCCACTTCCATGGTTGTTGAACCCCAAGGTGCGGTTACATGTCGACCATCAACAATCGCAGTTTTGCCGATTCTGGCCCGTTTCATGGACTATTACTCACCGATTCGGGGTCTCAGAGCGATTTCCATGACTTACGAACCCCAGAGTGCGTATACGTGTCTTTAATCAATAATCCTAGGTTTGTCCAATTCCGGGTCTTTCATGGACTATTACTCACCGTTTCAAGGTCCCGGATTGATTTCCACTATTGATGAACCCCAAGGTGCGTTTACGTGCCGGTCATCAGCACTCGCAATTTTTGTCGATTCTGACCCATTTCGTGGACTATTACTCGCCGTTTTGGGGTCCCAAAGCGATTTGCATGGTTGTTGAACCCAAGGCACGCTTACGTGTCCGTCATCAACAATCGCAGTTTTGGCCGATTCTGGCCCGTTTCATGGACTATTACTCACCGATTTGGGGTCCCAGAGCGATTTCCATGAATTCCGAACCCCGGAGTGCGTATACGTGTCGTTCATCAATAATCCTAGGTTTGTCCGATTCCGGGCTCCTTAATGGACTATTACTCACCATTTCAAGGTCCCGGAGTGATTTCCACGATTGACGAACCCCGGCGTGCGTTTACGTGGCAGTCATCAACAATCACGGTTTTTGTCAATTCTGACCCATTTCCTGGATAATTACTCAGCGTTTTGGGTCCCAAAGCGATTTCCGTCGTCGTTGAACCCCAAGGTGCGCTAACGTGCCGGTCATCAACAATCGCAGTTTTGATAGATTCTGTCCTGCTTCATGGACTAGTTCTCACTGATTTTGGGTCCCTGAGCGATTTCCATGATTGACGAACCCCGGGGTGCATTTGTGTATCGTTCATCAATAGTCCTAGGTTTGTCCGATTCTGGGCTCTTTCATGGACTATTACTCACCATTTCGGGTTCCCAAAGCGATTTCCATGGTTGTCGAACCCCAAGATGTGCTTATGTGTTGGTCATCAAGACTCGCAGTTTGGGCCGGTTCTTGCCCGTTTCTTGGACTATTACTCAGTTTTGGGGTCCTGAAGTGATTTCCACGATTGACGAATCCCGAGGTGCATTTACGTATCGGTCATCAACACTCACAATTTTGGCCGATTCTGGTCCGTTTTGTGCACTACTACTCACCTTTTGGGTCCTAGAGCGATTTCCATGATTTACGGTCCTAGGTGTGTGTTTACGTGTCTGTCGTCAACACTCACAATTTTGGCCAATTCTGACCCGTTTCATGGACTATTATTCACTACTTTGGGGTCCTGAAGCGATTTGCATGGTTGTTGAACCCAAGGCACGCTTACGTGTCGGCCATCAACAATCGCAGTTGTGGCCGATTCTGGCCCGTTTAATGGACTATTACTCACCGATTTGGGGTCCCAGAGCGATTTCCATGACTTACGAACCCCGGGGTGCCTATACGTGTCTTTCATCAATAATCCTAGGCTTGTCTTATTCCGGGCTCTTTCACGGACTATTACTCACCGTTTCAAGGTCCCGGATTGATTTCGATTGACGAACCCCAAGGTGCGTTTACGTGTCGGTCATCAACACTCCCAGTTTTGCCGATTCTGACCCGTTTCGTGGACTATGACTCACCGTTTTGGGGTCCCAAAGCGATTTGCATGGTTGTTGAACCCAAGGCACGCTTACGTGTCGGTCATCAACAATCACAGTTTTGGCCGATTCTGGCCCGTTTCATGGACTATTACTCACCGTTTTGGGGTCCTGAAGCGATTTCCATAGTTGTTGAACCCCAAGGTGCACTTACGTGTCGGTCAGCAACACTCGCAGTTTTGGCCGATTCTGGCCCGTTTCGAGGACTATTACTCACTGTTTTTGGGTCCCGGAGTGATTTCCACGATGATCAAACCCCGACGTGCGTTTACATGTCAGTCGTCAACACTCGCGGTTTTTGTCGATTCTGACCCGTTTCGTGGACTATTACTCACCGTTTTGGCTCCCAAAGCGATTTCCTTGGTTGTTGAACCCCAAGGTGCGCTGACATATCGGTCATCAACAATCGCAGTTTTGACCGATTCGGTCCTGTTTCATGGACTATTTCTCACTGATTTGGGGTCCCTGGCTGATTTCCATGATTGACGAACCCCAGGGTGCATTTGTGTATCATTCATCAATAGTCCTAGGTTTGTCCGATTCTGGGCTCTTTCATGGACTATTACTCACCATTTGGGGGTCCCAAAGCGGTTTCCATTTGTGTCGAACCCCAAGGTGTGCTTATGTGTTGGTCGTTAAGACTCGCAGTTTGGGTCGTTTCTTGCCCGTTTCTTGGACTATTACTCAGTTTTGGGGTCCTAAAGTGATTTCTGCGATTGTCGAAACCCGGGGTGCATTTACGTGTCGGTCATCAACACTCACAATTTTGGCCGATTCTGGTCCGTTTGGTGCACTACTACTCACCATTTGGGTCCTAGAGGATTTCCATGATTGACGATCCTAGGTGTGTGTTTACGTGTCCATCGTCAACACTCACAATCTTGGCCAATTCTGACCCGTTTCCTGGACTATTATTCACTGCTTTGGGGTCCCGAAGTGATTTCCATGGTTGTTGAACCCCAAGGTGCGGTTATGTGTCGGCCTTCAATAATCGCAGTTTTGGCCGATTCTGGCCCGTTTCATGGACTATTACTCACTGATTTTGCGTCCCACAGCGATTTCCATGACTTACGAACCGCGAGGTGCGTATACGTGTCTTTCATCAATATTCCTAGGTTTGTCCAATTCCGGGTTCTTTCATTGACTATTATTCACCGTTTCAAGGTCCCGGATTGATTTCCACTATTGGCGAACCCCAAGGTGTGTTTACATGTCGGTCATCAACAATCGCAGTTTTGGCCGATTCTGGCCCGTTCCATGGACTATTACTCACCGTTTTGGGGTCCTGAAGCGATTTCCATAGTTGTTGAACCGCAAGGTGCACTTACGTGTCGGACATCAACACTCACAGATTTGGCTGATTCTGGCCCGTTTCGTTGACTATTACTCACTGTTTTTGGGTCCCGGAGGGATTTCCACGATTAACGAACCCCGGCCTACGTTTATGTGTCAGTCATCAACACTCGCGGTTTTTATCGATTCTGACCCGTTTCGTGCACTATTACTCACCCTTTTGGGTCAAAAAGCGATTTCCGTGGTTGTTGAACCCCAAGGTGCGCTGACGTGTCGATCATCAACAGTCGCAGTTTTGATGGATTTGGTCCTGTTTCATGGACTATTTCTCACTGATTTGGGGTCCCTGAGCGATTTCCATGATTGACGAACCCCGGGGTGCATTTGTGTATCATTCAACAATAGTCCTATGTTTGTCCGATTCTGGGCTCTTTCATGAACTATTAGTCACCATTTTGGGGTCCCAAAGCGATTTCCATGGTTGTCGAACTCCAAGGTGTGCTTATGTGTTGGTCGTTAAGACTCGCAGTTTGGGCCGGTTATTGCCTGTTTCTTGGACTATTACTCAGTTGTGGGGTCCTGAAATGATTTCCACAATTGACGAATCCCGGGGTGCATTTACGTGTCGGTTATCAACACTCACAATTTTGGCCGATTCTGGTCCGTTTCGTGCACTACTACTCACCTTTTGGGTCCTATAGCGATTTCCACGATTGACGATCCTAGGTGTGTGTTCATGTGTCCGTCGTCAACACTCACAATTTTGGCCAATTCTGACCCGTTTCGTGGACTATTATTCACTACTTTGGGGTCCCGAAGCGATTTCCATGGTTGTTGAACCCCAAGGTGCGGTTACGTGTCGGCCATCAACAATCGCAGTTTTGGCCGATTCTGGCCCGTTTCATGGACTATTACTCACCGATTGGGTCCCACAGCGATTTCCATAACATACAAACCCCGGGGTGCGTATACGTGCCGTTCATCAATAATCCTAGGTTTGTCCGATTCGGGGCTCTTTCATGGACTATTACTCATCGTTTCAAGGTCCCGAATTGATTTCCACGATTTACGAACCCCAAGGTGCGTTTACGTGTCAGTCATAAACACTCGCAGTTTTTGTCGATTCTGACCCGTTTCGTGGACTATTACTCACCGTTTTCGGGTCCCAAAGCTATTTGCATGGTTGTTGAACCCAAGGCACGCTTACATGTCGGTCATCAACACTCATATATTTGGCCAATTCTGGCCCATTTCGTGGACTATTACTCACTGTTTTTGGGTCCCGGAGTGATTTCCACGATTAACGACCCCCGGCCTGCGTTTACGTGTCAGTCATCAACACTCGCGGTTTTTATCGATTTTGACCCGTTTCGTGGACTATTACTCACCCTTTTGGGTCCCAAAGCGATTTCCGTGGTTGTTGAACCCCAAGGTGCACTGACCTGTCGGTCATCAACACTCGCAGTTTTTGTCGATTCTGACCCATTTCATGGACTATTACTCACTGTTTTTGGGTCCCGGAGTGATTTCCACGATTAACGAACCTCGGTGTGTGTTTATGTGTCAGTCATCAACACTCGTGGTTTTTGTCAATTCTGGCCCGTTTCGTGGATTATTACTCACCGTTTTGGGTCCCAAAGCGAGGTCCGTGGTTGTTGAACCCCAAGGTGCGCTAACGTGTCGGTCATCAACAATCGCAGTTTTTACAGATTCTGTCCTCCTTCATGGACTAGTTCTCACTGATTTGGGGTCCCTGAGCGATTTCCATGATGGACGAACCCCGGGGTGCATTTGTGTATCGTTCATCAATAGTCCTAGGGTTGTCCGATTCTGGGCTCTTTCATGGACTATTACTCACCATTTCGGGTTCGCAAACCGATTTCCATGGTTGTCGAACCCGAAGATGTGCTTATGTGTTGGTCGTCAAGACTCGCAGTTTGGGCCGTTTCTTGCCCGTTTCTTGGACTATTACTCAGTTTTGGGGTCCTGAAGTGATTTCCACGATTGACGAATCCCGAGGTGCATTTACGTGTCGGTCATGAACACTCACAATTTTGGCAGATTCTGGTCCGTTTTGTGCACTACTACTAGAGCGATTTCCATGATTTACGGTCCTAGGTGTGTGTTTACGTGTCCGTCGTCAACACTCACAATTTTGGCCAATTCTGACCTGTTTCGTGGACTATTATTCACTGCTTTGGGGTCCCGAAGCGATTTCCATGGTTGTTGAACCCCAAGGTGCGGTTACGTGTCGGCCATCAACAATCGCAGTTTTGGCCGATTCTGGCCCGTTTCATGGACTATTACTCACCGATTTGGGGTCCCAGAGCGATTTCCATGACTTACGAACCCCGGGGTGTGTATACGTGTCTTTCATCAATAATCCTAGGTTTGTCAGATTCCGGGCTCTTTCACGAACTATTACTCACCGTTTCAATGTCCCGGATTGATTTTGATTGACGAATCCCAAGGTGCTTTTACGTGTCGGTCATCAACACTTGCAGTTTTTGTCGATTCTGACCCGTTTCGTGGACTATGACTCATCGTTTTGGGGTCCCAAAGCGATGTGCATGGTTGTTGAACCCAACGCACGCTTACGTGTGGGTCATCAACAATCGCAGTTTTGGCCCACTCTGGCCCGTTTCATGGACTATTACTCACCGTTTTGGGGTCCCGAAGCGATTTCCATAGTTGTTGAACCCCAAGGTGCACTTACGTGTCGGTGATCAACACTCGCAGTTTTGGCCGATTCTGGCCCGTTTCGAGGAATATTACTCACTGTTTTTGGGTGCCGGAGTGATTTCCATGATTAGCAAACCCCGACGTGCGTTTACATGTCAGTCATCAACACTCGCGGTTTTTGTCGATTCTGACCCGTTTCATGGACTATTACTCACCGTTTTGGGTCCCAATGCAATTTCCATGGTTGCTGAACCCCATGGTGTGTTGACGTGTCGGTCAATCACAGTTTTTACCGATTCTGTCCTATTTCCTGGACTATTTCTCACTGATTGGCATCCCTGAGCGATTTCCATGATTGACGAACCCCAGGGTGCATTTGTGTATCGTTCATCAATAGTCCTAGGTTTGTCCAATTATGGGCTCTTTCATGGACTATTACTCACCATTTTGGGGTCCCAAAGCGGTTCCCGTGGTTGTCGAACCCCAAGGTGTGCTTATGAGTTGGTCGTTAAGACTCGTAGTTTGGGCCGGTTCTTGCCTGTTTCTTGGACTATTACTCAGTTTTGGGGTCCTGAAGTGATTTCCATGATTGACAAATCACGGGGGTGCATTTATGTGTCGGTCATCAACACTCACAATTTTGGCCGATTCTGGTCCGTTTCGTGCACTACTACTCACCATTTGGGTCCTAGAGCGATTTTCACGATTGACGATCCTAGGTGTGTGTTTACGTGTCCATCGTCAACACTCACAATTTTGGCCAATTCTGACCCGTTTCGTGGACTATTATTCACTGCTTTAGGGTCCCAAATCGATTTCCATGGTTGTTGAATCCCAACGTGCGGTTACGTGTCGGCCATCAACAATCGCAGTTTTGGCTGATTCTGGCCCGTTTCATGGACTATTACTCACCGATTTGGGGTCCCAGAGCGATTTCCATGACCTACGAACCCCGGGGTGCGTACACGTGCCGTTCATCAATAATCCTAGGTTTGTCCGATTCCGGGCTCTTTAATGGACTATTACTCACCATTTCAAGGTCCCGGAGTGATTTCCACGATTGACGAACCCCGAGGTGCGTTTACGTGTCGGTCATCAACACTCATAGTTTTTGTCGATTCTGACCCATTTCGTGGACTATTACTCACTGTTTTTGGGTCCCGGAGTGATTTCCATGATTAACGAACCCCGGCGTGCGTTTATGTGTCAGTCATCAACACTCGTGGTTTTTGTCAATTCTGGCCCGTTTCGTGGATTATTACTCACCATTTTGGGTCCCAAAGCGAGGTCCGTGGTTGTTGAACCCCAAGGTGCGCTAACGTGTCGGTCATCAACAATCGCACTTTTTACAGATTATGTCCTCCTTCATGGACTAGTTCTCACTGATTGGGGGTCCCTGAGCGATTTCCATGATGGACGAACCCCGGGGTGCATTTGTGTGTCGTTCATCAATAGTCCTAGGGTTGTCCGATTCTGGGCTCTTTCATCGACTATTACTCACCATTTAGGGTTCCCAAACCGATTTCCATGGTTGTCGAACCCGAAGATGTGCTTATGTGTTGGTCGTCAAGACTCGCAGTTTGGGCCGTTTCTTGCCCGTTTCTTGGACTATTACTCAGTTTTGGGGTCCTGAAGTGATTTCCACGATTGACGAATCCCGAGGTGCATTTACTATTCGGTCATGAACACTCACAATTTTGGCCGATTCTGGTCCATTTTGTGCACTACTACTAGAGCGATTTCCATGATTTACGGTCCTAGGTGTGTGTTTACGTGTCCGTCGTCAACACTCACAATTTTTGCCAATTCTGACCCGTTTCATGGACTATTATTCACTGCTTTGGGGCCCCGAAGCGATTTCCATGGTTGTTGAACCCCAAGGTGCGGTTACGTGTCGGCCATCAACAATCGCAGTTTTGGCCGATTCTGGCCCGTTTCATGGACTATTACTCACCGATTTGGGGTCCCAGAGCGATTTCCATGACTTACGAACCCCGGGGTGCGTATACGTATCTTTCATCAATAATCCTAGGTTTGTCAGATTCCGGGCTCTTTCACGAACTATTACTCACCGTTTCAAGGTCCCGGATTCTGTCCTGTTTAATGGACTATTTCTCACTGATTTGGGGTCCCTGAGCGATTTCCATGACTTACGAACCCTAGGATGCATTTGTGTATCGTAAATCAATAGTCCTAGGTTTGTCCGATTCTGGGCTCTTTCATGGACTATTACTCACCATTTTGGGGTCCCAAAGTGGTTTCCATGGTTGTCGAACCCCAAGGTGTGCTTATGTATTGGTCGTTAAGACTCGTTGTTTGGGCCGGTTCTTGCCCGTTTCTTGGACTATTACTAGGTTTTGGGGTCCTGAGGTGATTTCCACGATTGAAGAATCCCGGCGTGCATTTACGTGTCGTTCATCAACACTCACAATTTTGGCCGATTCTGGTCCGTTTCATGCACTACTACTCACCATTTGGGTCCTAGAGCGATGTCCACGATTGGAGATCCAAGGTGTGTGTTTACGTGTCCGTCATCAACACTCACAATTTTGGCCAATTCTGACCCGCTTCATGGACTATTATTCACTGCTTTGGGGTCCCGAAGCCATTTCCATGGTTGTTGAACCCCAAGGTGCGGTTACGTGTCGGCCATCAACAATCGCAGTTTTGCCGATTCTGGCCCGTTTCATGGACTATTACTCACCGATTTGGGGTCTCAGAGCGATTTCCATGACTTACGAACCCCAGAGTGCGTATACGTGTCTTTAATCAATAATCCTAGGTTTGTCCAATTCCGGGTCTTTCATGGACTATTACTCACCGTTTCAAGGTCCCGGATTGATTTCCACTATTGATGAACCCCAAGGTGCGTTTACGTGCCGGTCATCAACACTCGCAATTTTTGTCGATTCTGACCCATTTCGTGCACTATTACTCGCCGTTTTGGGGTCCCAAATCGATTTGCATGGTTGTTGAACCCAAGGCACGCTTACGTGTCCGTCATCAACAATCGCAGTTTTGGCCGATTCTGGCCCGTTTCATGGACTATTACTCACCGTTTTGGGGTCCCGAAGCGATTTCCATAGTTGTTGAACCCCAAGGAGCACTTATGTGTCGGTCATCAACACTCGCAGTTTTGGCCGATTCTGGCCCGTTTCGAGGACTATTACTCACTGTTTTTGGGTCTCAGAGTGATTTCCACGATTATCAAACCCCGACGTGCGTTTACATGTCAGTCATCAACACTCGCGGTTTTTGTCGATTCTGACCCGTTTCGTGGACTATTACTCATCGTTTTGGGTCCGAAAGTGATTTCCGTGGTTGTTGAACCCCAAGGTGCGCTGACATATCGGTCATCAACAATCGCAGTTTTGACCGATTCGGTCCTGTTTCATGAACTATTTCTCACTGACTTGGGGTCCCTAGGCGATTTACATGATTTTTTTTGACTGTGAACTATAGGGCAAAAACCCCACAGCATATCAAAACTATATTAGAGCCAGACAACAGTTACAACAACATGATTACAAGAGGTAACCGAAAGTAAAGAAGAAAACAAAATAAAGAGAAGGCTAAAACTTAAGGTGGCAGGAAAGAAATCCACTTGAGCAAGTCATCCTTGTAAACAGATTTTATTCTATGCTGCATCAGAGTTAGGTCATGCTGAAAGCTCCTCTCCATTTATTGAAACTTTCCCTCTCACCTCTGAACACCTTGGCATTTCTGATGATCTAGATATTCCAGCAGGCAATAAACACTAATTCAGTGAAAAAGGGTTTATCAAAACTTCTCCTTGCCTGGATGACTAATTCAGACATTGAATTTCCAGCCGACCAATCAATCTGCAAATAATTCCAAACTCTGACACTGAAATTGCAGTTGAAAAAGAGATGGTCTCTGGTTTCTCTCACTTGTAGGGGGCAGAGCCTACAAGTAACACCATCATCCATGTGCTAGTGCCTTCTATCAACCATATCCTTAGTGTTGAGTCTGTCCATGATGAGCATCCAAGCAAAAACCTTGATCTTGATGGTGCAAGAGGATTTCCAGATCTAGCACAGCAAGTGGTTGAAAGTTTCATTCTGAAAAACATGACCATAGAACAGCTTAGGTTTGTAAACCTTTGAAGAGCCCTGCCATAACCATAAATCCTTACAAGTATCATCTCTTCCATGGGAGACTAACATATCTCTTATCAAGTTTATCTCATCAAAAGCTTGAGCAGACAATGGAAGGTGGAAGTGTTGGTACAAGTCCATTGAATTGAAGATGTCCTTAACAGAAATCTATGGATCCTTGGCAAAAGAGAATAATCTTGGGAATCTAGACTGCAAGCTGGAAACTTCATTGCCAAGATTCCAATTATCAGACCAAAAAAGAGCAGTGTCACCAGCATTGACTTGCACCCAGGAGCAGTCCCTAAAATTCTGCAAGACCTTGCAAATATCCTTCCACCAAAAAGAGCCACAAGAAGTTGTTCCCTGGGGCATTCCATCATAATAATATGAATCCCAAATTAAGGACACCCAAGGAAGGTCTTTCCTGTTGAGAAAATTACTAGCATGCTTGAGAAGCAAAGCCACATTTTGAACACCCAGGTTCAAAATACCAAGACCACCCTTGTTTTTTGGTCTACAAATCAGATCCCAAGCAGCAAGAGATGGTGCAGGCTCCTCCCTATTTTTTCTCCACAGACATTGTCTTTGAATTCTTTCCAGCTGCTTGAGGATTCCAGCAGGAACAGCCAGGCTTCCCATAAAGAAAATTGGCATGGAAGACAAAGCAGAATTTAAGAACTGCAGCCTCTCACCTTGATTAAGGAATGAGGAGCTTGCAGTCATTCTCCTCTCCATACAATCCACAAGAGGAATAAAGTCCACCATCTTCGGCCTTGTAGTACCCACAGGCAAACCAAGATAAGTAAAAGGCATCTTACCAATTTGGCATCCAAAAGCAGAAGCAAGATCTGCCATGACTGCATTTTCAACATTTATAGGAATGATAAAAGATTTATGGTAGTTGACATCAAGACCTGTGGACTGAGAGAACACCAACAGCATATCCTTCAGAGCTAGAAGTTGTTGCCTGTCAGCAGGAAGGATGATCAGAGTATCATCAGCATATTGAATGACAGGGTAGTCTTGATCATGACAGGGAATAGGTAACTTTAGGATCCCCTTGCTGAACATATCATTAATCACTGTTTGCAGAAGATCAGCAGCTATCACAAAGAGAAGAGGAGAAACAGGGTCCCCCTGTCTTACTCCTTTTTTGCAAATAAATTTCCTCCCAGGGACACCATTCAGGAGGACAGAAGAAGTACCAGTGGCAAGTAGCTGCTTCATCCATAGGATCCACTTTTCATTAAAACCTTTGTGCCTGAGAATTTGGAAGATAGCTTCATGCTCAACAGAGTCAAAGGCCTTCTCAAAGTCCAATTTGAGGATCACAATTGGCCTCTTTGACTAATGGCAGTGATGCAGATACTCAAAGGTCCAACCAATGCAGTCCTGAATTGTTCTAGTCTTAATGAAACCATACTGATTCTTATGAATGCATTTCATGATTATCCTCTGAAACCTATTGGCAGCCATCTTAGATAGGAATTTCAGACCCATGCTTGTGAGTGAAATAGGCCTGTAGTCTCCCACTTCCTCCGGTGAAAGTTTCTTGGGTATCAGAGTAATGAAAGAACTATCAATGTTCTCCAGCACTGCAGTCCCCTCATGAAAAGCATGAGCCAGATCATAGAAATCATTTGAAATTATGTGCCAGCACCTCTTGAAGAATAGACCATTAAAGCCATCAGGTCCAGGTGCTTTATCCATAGGCATATGTTTGACCACATCATCCATTTCATCTTTTTCAAAAGGTTTAGTAAGCACATCCAGGCCATCCACTGGAGTTATTAGAGATGCTAAATCAAAACCCATTACAATCCCTCTAGAAGTGCCCATTCTGTTCTTGAAGCAGCTCCAAATAATTCCAGCCATTTGATCATGATCAGAGACCACAGAGCCATCAGGTAATTTAAGACTAGCAATTGAATTTCTCCTGTGCCTCTCAGTGGCCATTGCATGAAAAAATTTGGTGTTCTCACCCCCAACCTTAATATACCTGATAGTGCATCTCTTTTTCCAGTACATGCAGTGCAAGTGCAAAAGCTTTTCCAAATGGACTTTCACAATTTTTCTGAAATTGAACTCCTGTCTAAACAGGGGCCTCCATTCCTCCAGCTCATCTAGAAGGAAGATAACATGATTACACTTCCTAATCAGCAATTTCAACTTGGAAACATTCATTTGCCATCTCTTAAGGCACATTCTTAGATGCTTAAACTTGTCAGCAATCTTAGAAGTAATCTGAGTCTTCCTAGATGGGACTAGCCAAGATGATTCAACACAATCCATAAAGCCCTCCAGTTCCAACCAATAGTTTTCAAACCTAAAGAGGTTTGATTTAGGTATGGTTGTCTTGATTGAAACTAAGCAAGGGATATGGTCAGAGGCAGTCCTGGCCAGGGGCAAAACTTCAGTCATTGGATAGTCAGTAATCCAATCTACTGATGTGAAGAACCAATCTAACTGCTCCAGAACAGGGATGTCCTGCATATTGGACCAAGTGTATGATCTACCTTTAATTGGCAATTCAAGTAGTCCCAAATGTCCAATAACCTCATTGAAGATGAACATATCATTTATGTCCCCACCAGGTAACTTTCTATTGTCCACTGACCTAAGAAAATTAAAGTCACCAAGCAATAACCAGTGCTCATCAATGGGGATACAGAGATTATATAACCAATTGATAAAGTTGTCCCTAGCTTCACCCTGACAAGGGCCATATACAACAACCAAGGTCCAACTTTCATTATTCTGCCTGGAGGTAAACTGAATAACAATAGCAAACTGTTGCACTTCAATTAGATTTCCAATAAAAACAGATGAATTCCAAACCACAAGGATACCACCAGAAGCCCCAATTGAAGGGGAGCAGGCAAAAGAGTCAAATCTCTTAGGGCAGAAACATTTGATTGATCTGGAATCAAAAGATGAGCATTTAGTTTCTTGCAAGCGGGCTATAGAGCATTGACTTTCCTCAATTTTCTGTCTGAAAGCTCTCTGCCTAGATTCAGAGCTCAAACCTCTAACATTCAAGCACAACACATTCCAATTTCTACATAAGTTACTCATTAAAGCATACACTGGGAAGCATAACCCATATGACACATAATGTCACATGTCCAAAATAACAGAACAAAGTCTGACCCACCACACAGATATAAGATAGTTCATGACATAACTGACAGACATAAAACATAAAAGAGGCAAGCTTAAGTGCCTGCCACACCCAGAAGTCCATGAGCAGGCTAAACATCAGGGTCGACTGAGGCAGAAGCAAGTGGGTCCACCATAAGTGCATCCACAGAGAGGAGAGTGGCATCAATTTCCAACTCTCGCCCAATTTCCTGAAGCCGCGCAATTGGTGTCTTCGGAGGGATTTTTTCAGAAGCCTGCTCTTCAGTCTCCTGGGCCATGAAAGGCTTTGCTCTGGGCTTCTTCCTCTTGGGCTGGATAGCAAGCTCATGGAAAACGGGCTTGAAACCATCCCGCTTGACAGAACTCCTAGTGCAACGTCTGACGGAAGTATCAACAATTGGTGTTGGCGCCAAAGATTGTCGTGGCCTTCTTGCTGTCACCATAGTCACAGGAGGAACTGCCCGATCAGGAGCAGAATCAACAAACAGAGCTCTTGCGACCGGCCTGGCCACTTCCTGCCCTTCCAAGTGAGACGTGGCAGATCCAGATCAGAGAAAGCGAAATCCCAGCTTTGCTTAGACAGAACAACAGGCGACAGAGGCTGCACTGAAACTGGCTTGGGAACAGAGAAAACCATAGGAGCTTGTAGCAGACTTTCAAAAGATCTTCTCCAAATCATGTCCGGAGGTAGAGGAGGCCCATAAGGCACAGCAGGCAGAACAAATTCCTCTCTAATCACAGGAGGCTGATAGACCATAATGGCCCAATGATCAGGAGCAATCTCCTCATTGATTGGAGGAGGAACAGGGGCTTCAGGCTGATCATCATCAAGAATTAAAACAACAACAGGTGGCACATGGGCATCAGTAGCAGAGCTTGGCTGTGCAGACAAATCTACCACCATGGACTCCTGGTCCTGCACAGGATCAGGGGCTACATTGTCATCCCAGTTTCCCCAATTGTCATCGGCTATCTCATTGACCACAGGTGCAGGAGGGGGCACTGCGTTCCATCCCAAAGTAGGAAAAGCAGGTAAATTGAAAGGAGGCATCTCAGGGAATGGAACACCAGGCACCGGGTGTGGATTGCCATTGATGGGCATTCAATCCTCATCTTGGGGCATCTGCTCAGCAAAGTTTGCACCCAAGATATACAGGGGAGCAGTCCAAGAAACTCTTGCACCTCCATAGGGTGCAAAATCCATGAACACCACATCACGTGGCACCAGAATGTCTTCAGGGAAGGAGGCAAACACCAGAGACCTGACCAAGTAAGGATCCTCGCCAACCCAATGATGGAATTTGCCGAAAGTGTTGACAGCAGCCCTGATACATTCTGTATTGCGAAGATCCAAGGGAATGCCAAGGAACATGAGGAGGCCCTGACAGAAACCCTGAACGCCGCGGAAGGACTGTCCCTCATCATGCTTCATAAAGCACACAAAGCGATCATTACCCAGGGGCTGCGGCGGGAGCTACAGCAGATGGAAACGAACAGCAGCGTCGCGAAGCTCAAAAAGCCCCACAGAGCTAATCCAAGGCTGAGCCGATCTGACTAGAACTCCATGCTCTTGCAACCATTGAACTACAGCCTCTCTAGCAGCACCAATCTCATCTGGCTGGGGGATAGGCATTACCTCAGCAAGCATAAACTCCTCATGACGGCGCACAATTGGGATATGCGGCGAGACGAAGGTTCTTGGAAGGCGATCTTCACCACCGTCGATGACATGATGGCCCGCGGGGACGTAGAGCTGAGGATCCAGATGAAATTTCGCCATCGGAGCCGGAGGCTCGGCCTCCAACGACGGCGAGTGCAATGGCGGAGGAGGGGTTTCAGGCGGCGAGGCCGAGGGAGTCTTGGGGCCAGGGCTGATGGAACTGGACGAGGGAGTTAATGCAGAAGTGGAAGGGAGGTCCAAGTTTGGTAAAAGCATTGTCAGAGAGATATTCTTGCAGCGCGCCTCGGAAGTCGTAGCATTAGTGGATTTGGGTTGCCAAACAAGCCCCAAAACCTGTGCAAATTTGTTGCAATCCTTCCTAATGTGACCCGTCCGAAGGCAAGAGATGCACCACAATTTGGACGTGCAAGTAGCCGCAAAGTGTCCCTTCCTCAAACACTTTTGACACGTGAGAACCTCATCAACCATATTTGAAATTAAATCCCCAAAATCATCCCTGGCTTGCTAAGAAGAAGGAATATCCAAAATATCCACAGAAGAAGCTGGGCCAGCCCGGTCGGACCCAACAGAGAGCAGCCCATGGCCCGTGGCACGTGTTGGCACGTCCACATTCAAAGCATCGGAATTCCTGCCCGAGATAGTCGGCGAGCGATCAGCTAACGGCAGGAGATCTTGAACCGTACCAAACGAGATAGATGGCCTCGTCGACGTCCACCGTAGGCACACCGGCGGCACGGGATGGATGACAACTCGCTCATGTCGAGGGATAGAATAACCAGCGTCTTCAGTAGTCTGAATGCAATTTTCTGTAGCCGGATACCGACAACCTCGACAAGCATTATAATTTTGAAAGACCGCAAACGATAATTTCTTGCCAACAGAGCTTGAAGATTTGAATGAGGATTTTGATGGACTAGAATGCATGGCTAGAACCCCAAGAGCTGCACGCCGCTTAGAAGGACTAACGAGGATCCACTCGGCATCACATTCTAAATTCCAAATCCTAAACTCACGACTCCAATTCGGGCCACCGTTACTCCAAAGATGAAAGTAACATTTGAAATGATCATAACCAAAAGATCTAAGACTAATAATGGTCATGGCGACAGCCTTGCAAGATACCTGAAAGCCAAATACCTTATCCTTGATCAAGAAAACCCTGAGATCAATGCCCGAGCTGCCAATTGCTGCCTCAAGAGCTGCCGCCAGCAAATCTTCATTCAAACGGAAAGAATGGCGTCCAAAAGAGACCACCATGGTGAAGATCTCCGAGTCTTCCATGGGATGCACCGAAAGCCCGTAGATTGAAAAACCTTCTCAGCAAAAACCAAACCCTTGGAGAAGTCCAGGGTGCATTTGTGTATCGTTCATCAATAGTGCTAGGTTTGTCCGATTCTGGGCTCTTTCATGGACTATTACTCACCATTTGGGGGTCCCAAAGCGGTTTCCATGGTTGTCAAACCCCAAGGTGTGCTTATGTGTTAGTCGTTAAGACTCGCAGTTTGGGCCGTTTCTTGCCCGTTTCTTGCCCGTTTCTTGGACTATTACTCAGTTTTGGGGTCCTAAAGTGATTTCCAGGATTGATGAATCCCGGGGTGCATTTACGTGTCGGTCATCAACACTCACAATTTTGGCCGATTCTGGTCTGTTTCGTGCACTACTACTCACCATTTGGGTCCTAGAGCGATTTCCACGATTGACGATCCTAGGTGTGGTATTACGTGTCCGTCGTCAACACTCACAATTTTGGCCAATTCTGACCCGTTTCATGGACTATTATTCACTGCTTTGGGGTCCCGAAGTGATTTCCATGGTTGTTGAACCCCAAGGTGCGGTTACGTGTCGGCCACCAATAATCGCAGGTTTGGCCGATTCTGGCCCATTTCATGGACTATTACTCACCGATTTTGCGTCCCAGAGCGATTTCAATTGACTTACGAACCGCGAGGTGCGTATACGTGTCTTTCATCAATATTCCTAGGTTTGTCCAATTCCGGGTTCTTTCATGGACTATTACTCACCGTTTCAAGGTCCCGGATTGATTTCCATTATTGGCGAACCCCAAGGTGTGTTTACATGTCGGTCATCAACACTCGCAGTTTTTGTCGGTTTTGACCCGTTTCGTGGACTATTAATCACCATTTTGGGGTCCCAAAGCGATTCGCATGGTTGTTGAACCCAAGGCACGCTTACAGGTCGGCCATCAACAATCGCAGTTTTGGCCGATTCTGGCCTGTTCCATGGACTATTACTCACCATTTTGGGGTCCCTAAGCGATTTCCATAGTTGTTGAACCCCAAGGTGCACTTACGTGTCGGTCATCAACACTCACAGATTTGGCTGATTCTGGCCCGTTTCATGGACTATTACTCACTGTTTTTGGGTCACGGAGTGATTTCCACGATTAACGAACCCCGGCCTGCGTTTACGTGTCAGTCATCAACACTCGCGGTTTTTATCGATTCTGAACCGTTTCGTGGACTATTACTCACCCTTTTGGGTCCCAAAGCGATTTCCGTGGTTGTTGAACCCCAAGGTGCGCTGATGTGTCGGTCATCAACAGTCGCAGTTTTGACCGATTTTGTCCTGTTTCATGGACTATTTCTCACTGACTTGGGGTCCCTGAGCGATTTCCATGATTGACGAACACCGGGGTGCATTTGTGTATCGTTCATCAATAGTCCTATGTTTGTCCGATTCTGGGCTCTTTCATGAACTATTACTCACCATTTTGGGGTCCCAAAGCAATTTCCGTGGTTGTCGAACCCCAAGGTGTGCTTATGTGTTGGTCATTAAGACTCGCAATTTGGGCCGGTTCTTGCCCATTTCTTGGACTATTACTCACTTGTGGGGTCCTGAAATGATTTCCAAAATTGACGAATCTCGGGGTGCATTTACGTGTCGGTTATCAACACTCACAATTTTGGCCGATTCTGGTCCGTTTCGTGCACTACTACTCACCTTTTGGGTCCTATAGCGATTTCCATGATTGACGATCCTAGGTGTGTCTTCACGTGTCCGTCGTCAACACTCACAATTTTGGCCAATTCTGACCCGTTTCGTGGACTATTATTCACTGCTTTGGGGTCCCCAAGCGATTTCCATGGTTGTTGAACCCCAAGGTGCGGTTACGTGTTGGTCATCAACACTCTCAGTTTTGGCTGATTCTGGCCCGTTTCGTGGACTATTACTCACTCTTTTTGGGTCCCGGAGTGATTTCCGCGATTAACGAACCCCGGCGTGCGTTTACATGTCAGTCATCAACACTCGCGGTTTTTGTCGATTCTGTCCCGTTTCGTGGACTATTACTCTCTGTTTTGGGTCCCAAAGCGATTTCCGTGGTTCTTGAACCCCAAGGTGCGCTGACGTGTTGGTCATCAACAATCGCATTTTTGACCGATTCTTTCCTCTTTCATGGACTATTTCTCACTGATTTGGGGTCCCTGAGCGATTTCCATGACTGACGAACCCCAGGGTGCATTTGTGTATCGTAAATCAATAGTCCTAGGTTTGTCCGATTCTTGGCTCTTTCATGGATTATTACTCACCATTTTGGGGTCCCAAAGCGGTTTCCATGGTTGTCGAACCCCAAGGTGCGCTTATGTGTTGGTTGTTATCTCGTAGTTTGGGCCGGTTCTTGCCCGTTTCTTGGACTATTACTCAGTTTTGGGGTCCTGGGGTGATTTCCACGATTGACGGATCCCGGGGTGCATTTACGTGTCGGTCATCAACACTCACAATTTTGGCCGATTCTGGTCCGTTTCGTGGACTACTACTCACCATTTGGGTCCTAGAGCGATTTCCACGATTGGAGATCCTAGGTGTGTGTTTATGTGTCCGTCGTCAACACTCACAATTTTGGCCAATTCTGACCCGTTTCATGGACTATTATTCACTGCTTTGGGGTCCCAAAGCCATTTCCATGGTTGTTGAACCCCAAGGTGCGGTTACGTGTGGGCCATCAACAATCGCAGTTTTGGCCGATTCTGGCCCGTTTCATGGACTATTACTCACCGATTTGGGGTCCTAGAGCGATTTCCATGACTTACGAACCCCAGAGTTCGTATACGTGTCTTTCATCAATAATCGTAGGTTTGTCCAATTCCGGGTCTTTCATGGACTATTACTCACCGTTTCAAGGTCCCGGATTGATTTCCACTATTGATGAACCCCAAGGTGCATTTACGTTCCGGTCATCAACACTCGCAATTTTTGTCGATTCTGACCCATTTCGTGGACTATTACTCGCCGTTTTGGGGTCCCAAAGCGATTTCCATGGTTGTTGAACCCAAGGCACGCTTACGTGTCGGTCATCAACAATCGCAGTTTTGGCCGATTCTGGCCCGTTTCATGGACTATTACTCACCGTTTTGGGGTCCCGAAGCGATTTCCATAGTTGTTGAACCCCAAGGAGCACTTACGTGTCGGTTATCAACACTCACAGTTTTGGCCGATTCTGGCCCGTTTCGAGGACTATTACTCACTGTTTTTGGGTCCCGGAGTGATTTCCACGATAAACGAACCCCGGCCTGCGTTTACGTGTCAGTCATCAACACTCGCGGTTTTTATCGATTCTGACCCGTTTCGTGGACTATTACTCACCGTTTTGGGTCCCAAAGCGATTTCCGTGGTTGTTGAACCCCAAGGTGCGCTGACGTGTCGATCATCAACAATCGCAGTTTTGACCGATGCTGTCCTGTTCCATGGACTATTTCTCACTGATTTGGGCTCCCTGAGCGATTTCCATGATTGACGAACCCAGGGGTGCATTTGTGTATTGTTCATCAATAGTCCTAGGTTTGTCCGATTCTAGGCTCTTCCATGGACTTTTACTCACCATTTTGGTGTCCCAAAGCAATTTCCATGGTTGTCGAACCCCAAGATCTGCTTATGTGTTGTTCGTTAAGACTCGCAGTTTGGGTCGATTCTTGCCCGTTTCTTGGACTACTACTCAGTTGTCAAGTCCTGAAATGATTTCCATGATTGATGAATCCCGGGGTGCATTTACGTGTCGGTCATCAACACTCACAATTTTGGCCGATTCTGGTCCGTTTTGTGCACTACTACTCACCTTTTGGGTCCTAGAGCGATTTCCACGATTGACAATCCTAGGTGTGTGTTTACGTGTCCGTCATCAACACTCACAATTTTGGCCAATGCTAACCCGTTTCGTGGACTATTATTCACTGCTTTGGGGTCCCGAAGCGATTTTCATGGTTATTAAACCCCAAGGTGCAGTTACGTGCCGGCCATCAACAATCGCAGTTTTTGCCGATTCTGGCCCGTTTCATGGACTATTACTCACCGATTTGGGGTCCTAGAGCGATTTCCATGACTTACGAACCCCAGAGTGCGTATACGTGTCTTTCATCAATAATCGTAGGTTTGTCCAATTCCGGGTCTTTCATGGACTATTACTCACCGTTTCAAGGTCCCGGATTGATTTCCACTATTGATGAACCCCAAGGTGCATTTACGTGCCGGTCATCAACCCTCGCAATTTTTGTCGATTCTGACCCATTTCGTGGACTATTACTCGCCGTTTTGGGGTCCCAAAGCAACTTCCATGGTTGTTGAACCCAAGGCACGCTTACGTGTCGGTCATCAACAATCGCAGTTTTGGCCGATTCTGGCCCGTTTCATGGACTATTACTCACCGTTTTGGGGTCCCGAAGCGATTTCCATAGTTGTTGAACCCCAAGGAGCACTTACGTGTCGGTCATCAACACTCACAGTTTTGGCCGATTCTGGCCCGTTTCTTGTACTATTACTCACTGTTTTTGGGTCCCGGAGTGATTTCCACGATAAACGAACCCCGGCCTGCGTTTACGTGTCAGTCATCAACACTCGCGGTTTTTATCGATTCTGACCCGTTTCGTGGACTATTACTCACCGTTTTGGGTCCCAAAGCGATTTCCGTGGTTGTTGAACCCCAAGGTGCGCTGACGTGTCGATCATCAACAATCGCAGTTTTGACCGATTCTGTCCTGTTCCATGGACTATTTCTCACTGATTTGGGCTCCCTGAGCGATTTCCATGATTGACAAACCCAGGGGTGCATTTGTGTATTGTTCATCAATAGTCCTAGGTTTGTCCGATTCTAGGCTCTTCCATGGACTTTTACTCACCATTTTGGTGTCCCAAAGCAATTTCCATGGTTGTCGAACCCCAAGGTCTGCTTATGTGTTGGTCGTTAAGACTCGCAGTTTGGGTCGATTCTTGCCCGTTTCTTGGAATATTACTCAGTTGTCAAGTCCTGAAATGATTTCCATGATTGATGAATCCTGGGGTAAATTTACGTGTCGGTCATCAACACTCACAATTTTGGCCGATTCTGGTCCGTTTCGTGCACTACTACTCACCTTTTGGGTCCTAGAGCGATTTCCACGATTGACAATCCTAGGTGTGTGTTTACGTGTCCGTCATCAACACTCACAATTTTGGCCAATGCTGACCCGTTTCATGGACTATTATTCACTGCTTTGGGGTCCCGAAGCGATTTTCATGGTTATTAAACCCCAAGGTGCAGTTACGTGCCAGCCATCAACAATCGCAGTTTTTGCCGATTCTGGCCCGTTTCATGGACTAGTACTCACCGATTTGGGTCCCAGAGCGATTTCCATAACTTACGAACCCCAGGGTGGGCATACGTGCCATTCATCAATAATCCTAGGTTTGTACCATTCCGGGCTCTTTCGTGAACTATTACTCACCGTTTCAAGGTCCTGGATTGATTTCCACGATTGATGAACCCAGGGTGCCTTTAAGTGTCAGTCATCAACACTCGCAGTTTTTGTCGGTTCTGACCCGTTTCGTGGACTATTACTCACCGTTTTGGGGTCCCAAAGCGATTTTGCATGGTTATTGAACCCAAGGCAAGCTTACGTGTCGGTCATCAACAAGCGCAGTTTTGGCCCGTTTCATGGACTATTACTCACAGATTTGGGGTCCCAGAGCTTCCATGACTTACAAACCCCGGGGTGTATATATGTGTCATTCATCAATAATCCTAGGTTTGTCCGATTCCGGGCTCTTTAATGGACTATTACTCACCATTTCAAGGTCCCTGAGTGATTTCCACGATTGACGAACCCCAAGGTGCGTTTACGTGTCGGTCATCAACACTCGCCGTTTTTGTAGATTCTGACCCATTTCCTGGACTATTACTCACTGTTATTGGTTCCCGGAATGATTTCCACGATTAACAAACCCCGGCGTGCGTTTACATGTCACTCATCAACACTCGTGGTTTTTGTCAATTCTGACCCGTTTCATGGATTATTACTCACCGTTTTGGGTCCCAAAGCGATTTTCGTGGTTGTTGAACCCCAAGGTGCGCTGACGTGCCGGTCATCAACAATCGCAGTTTTGACAGATTCTGTCCTGCTTCATGGACTATTTCTCACTGATTTGGGGTCCCTGAGCGATTTCCATGATTGACGAACAACGAGGTGCATTTGTGTATCGTTCATCAATAGTCCTAGGTTTGTCCGATTCTGGGCTCTCTCATGGACTATTACTCACCATTTTGGGGTCCCAAAGCGGTTTCCATGGTTGTCGAACCCCAAGGTTTGCTTATGTGTTGGTCGTTAAGACTCGTAGTTTGGGCCGGTTCTTGCCTGTTTCTTCGACTATTACTCAGTTTGGGGGTCCTGAGGTGATTTCCACGATTGACGAATCCCGGGGTGCATTTACGTGTCGGTCATCAACACTCACAATTTTGGCCGATTCTGGTCCGTCTCGTGCACTACTACTCACCTTTTGGGTCCTAGAGCGATTTCCACGATTGACGATCCTAGGTGTGTGTTTACGTGTCCGTCATCAACACTCACAATTTTAGCCAATTCTGACCCGTTTCGTGGACTCATATTCACTGCTTTAGGGACGCGAAGCGATTTCCATGGTTGTTGAACCCCAAGGTACGGTTACGTGTCGGTCATCAACAATCGCAGTTTTGGCCGATTCTGGCCCGTTTCATGGACTATTACTCACCGATTTGAGGTCCCAGAGCGATTTCCATAACTTACGAACCCCGGGGTGCGTATACGTGCCGTTCATCAATAATCCTAGGTTTGTCCGATTTCGAGCTCTTTCATGGACTATTACTCACCATTGCGAGGTCCCGGATTGATTTCCATGATTGACGAACCCCAAGGTGCATTTACGTGTCGGTCATCAACACTCGCAGTTTTTGTCGGTTCTAAACCGTTTCGTCGACTATTACTCACTGTTTTGGGGTTCCAAAGCGATTTGCATGGTTGTTGAACCCAAGGCATGCTTACGTGTCGGTCGTCAACGATCGCAGTTTTGGCCGATTCTGGCCCGTTTCATGGACTATTACTCACCGATTTGGGGTCCCATAGCAATTTCCATGACTTACGAACCCCGGGGTGCATATACGTGTTGTTCATCAATATTCCTAGGTTTGTCCGATTCCGGCTCTTTAATGGACTATTTCTCACCATTTCAAGGTCCCTGAGTGATTTCCACGATTGACGAACCCCAAGGTTCGTTTACGTGTCGGTCATCAACACTCGCAGTTTTTGTCGATTCTGACCCATTTCGTGGACTATTACTCACTGTTTTCGGGTCCCGGAGTGATTTCCACGATTAACGAACCCCGGCGTGTGTTTACGAGTCACTCATCAACACTCGCGGTTTTTGTCGATTCTTACCCGTTTCATGGACTATTACTCACCGTTTTGGGTCCCAAAGCGATTTCTGTGGTTGTTGAACCCCAAGGTGCGCTGACGTGCCGGTCATCAACAATCGCAGTTTTGACCGATTATGTCCTGTTTCATGGACTATTTCTCACTGATTTGGGGTACATGAGCGATTTCCATGATTGACGAACCCCGGGGTGCATTTGTGTATAGTTGATCAATAGTCCTAGGTTTGTCTGATTCTGGGCTCTTTCATGGACTATTACTCACCATTTTGGGTTCCCAAAGTGATTTCCATGGTTGTCGAACCCCAAGATGTGCTTATGTGTTGGTCGCCAAGACTCGCAGTTTGGGCCGGTTCTTGCCCGTTTCTTGGACTATTACTCAATTTTGGGGTCCTAAAGTGATTTCCACGATTGACGAATCCTGGGGTGCATTTACGTGTCGGTCATCAACACTCACAATTTTGGCCGATTCTGGTCCGTTTCGTGCACTACTACTCACCTTTTGGGTCCTAGAGCGATTTCCATGATTGACGATCCTAGGTGTGTGTTTATATGTCCATCGTCAACACTCACAATTTTGGCCAATTCTGACCCGTTTCGTGGACTATTATTCACTGCTTTGGGGTCCCGAAGCAATTTCCATGGTTGTTGAACCCCAAGGTGCGATTACGTGTCGGCCATCAACAATCGCAGTTTTGGCCGATTCTCGCCCATTTCATGGACTATTACTCACCGATTTGGGTTCCCAGAGCGATTTCCATGACTTACGAACCTCGGGGTGCGTATACCTGTCGTTCATCAATAATCATAGGTTTGTCCGATTCCGGGCTCTTTCATGGACTCTTACTCACCGTTTCAAGGTCCCGGAGTGATTTTCACGATTGACGAACCCTATGGTGCGTTTACGTGTCGGTCATCGACACTCGCAGTTTCTGTCGATTCTGGCCCGTTTCGTAGACTATTATTACTCACCGTTTTGGGGTCCCGAAGCGATTTCCATAGTTGTTGGCCCCCAAGGTGCATTTATGTGTCGGTCATCAACACTCGCAGTTTTGGCCGATTCTGGCCTGTTTCGTGGACTATTCTCACTGTTTTTGGGTCCCGGACTTATTTCCACGATTAACGAATCCCGGCGTGCGTTTACGTTTCAGTCATCAACACTCGCGGTTTTTGTCGATTCTGACCCGTTTCGTGGACTATTACTCACCGTTTTGGGTCCCAAAGCGATTTCCATGATTGTTGAACCCCAAGGTGCGCTGACATGTCGGTCATCAACAATCGCAGTTTTGACCGATTCTGTCCTGTTTCATGGACTATTTCTCACTGATTTGGGGTCCGTGAGCGATTTCCATGATTGACGAACCCCAGGGTGCATTTCTGTATCGCTCATCAATAGTCCTAGGTTTGTCTGATTCTGGGCTCTTTCATGGATTATTACTCACCATTTTGGGGTCCTAAAGCGATTTCCATGGTTGTCGAACCCCAAGGTGTGCTTATGTGTCGGTCGTTAAGACTCGCAGTTTGGGCTGGTTCTTGCCCATTTCTTGGACTATTACTCAGTTTTGGGGTCACTGGAATCCCTTCTACGGTTGCGGGGCAAGGGAATCATGAGAAGAGCGGGACTAGTAGACAACACAAGGGGGATTTACCCAGGTTCGGGCCGCAAAGATGCGTAAAACCCTACGATCCTGCTTTGGTGGATGTATTTAGTGTTCTTGAGATCTCGAACTAGCTCTAGGTGCTACGAGGTTTGAAAGAGCCGAATCCTTCTCCCGTGCGCCAAGGCCTCCTTTTATAGGCGAAAGGGGTTGCCACAGTGGCAGACAGGAGGTGGAAAGTGCTACAGCATTGCGAGCTTATCGCTGGTATTATAGGACAAAGCGAGGCCCTTCACTTAATCGGGGATGCGGGCGAGGCCCGTCCCGTCCATCGCCGCTCCTCCTTGCTTCGACACGCGCCCTGGCCAGCGAATCATGTGGTGCCATGTAGGCAGGCAGGCAGCTGAGGTGGCGCGGTGGTGGAGCCTCCACGAAGGGTTGCATGTTGCCATGCAGGTGCCTGCCCAGCTGGTTGGGTCGGCAGCTGCATGCGAACGGCGGTGAAGACTTGGCCGGCGCGGGCCTGGCAGTGGCCCTGCCGGTGCACTTGGCGAGGGTCCTGCCGGGTGGCCCGGCAAGGGTCTTGCCGGGTGGCCCCGCAAGGGTCTTGCCTTGGCGCGTTGGCTTCCCCGGCAAGGATCTTGCGGGGGGTCTTCCGGGTTTCTTCGGTGAGGATAGTTGCCTTCCTATCCTCATTTGATCTTGAGCATTCTATGTCTTCACAAAGATCTGCATGCCACCACGGAGGTGCCTCCCGAGCCCTGTCCTGACGCGTTTGTCTAGCGTTGGGGGGCTCAAAGGTGGCTCGCTCGGCTGGTGGGGGCGAGCTCCCCCGGCAAGGGTCTTGCCGGGGCCGCTGAGGCTGCCCTGGCAAGGGTCCTTGCCGGGGAAACCTGCTCCGCCCATCTGATCTTTGTGGCCTTGATCCTTGTTGTCGCTTTGTTTGTCTTGTGCCTTCGGCTTCTCTCCGGCTTCCCTTTCCTGCTCTGTTATGCGTGGACGTGGCGGGAGGCTCTGACTGCCCGTGCACAAGTAAAGGGGTCAAAAGCAGAGCCCCTACTTTTTTACACCGACAGGAGCTCCCGGGCCTGGGCCACACATAAGCGCAGCATGTTGTTGGGCCAGGCACTGAACAACAATTGGGGCGGATTTTTACCGCGGCCACTTTTCCGTCTGCTGCGCTTCCCCACGACCTGCGTTGAACGTGCGACGTGGAGGTCGTGTGCCCGCGCATGACGCAAGCATGCTGGCGTCACCTTGTGGTGGACAGTAAAGGGGCGGCTTGCGTGTCTCTTCGAGACCGCAGGGCCGCCTCCCATTTACTGCCCTCGCTTGGGAACCGTTGTTCCACGTGTCCCACTGCGCCCGCCCCTTGCGCCATGTTTGTTGCATGCATAACGCAGAACGAATGACAGGCGCGCGGTACGAGGGAAGTCGTGCGCGCGCGGGTTGATTCCCACGCGCCTTCAATGGAGCTGGGGGCGGCCGACGGCCCCGCTTGCTGTCACTTCATCGAGCCGGATTGGCCGAGAGGGGGAGGCCGAGCCTCGCCCCCGCCCCTTTGTAAAGAGGGAAGCGAGAGGAATGGTGCCTCTCAACCCTTGACCATCTGCCTTACTCCATTCCTGCTTCCTTCTTCTCTTCTGCCATGGCTAGGGGGCGTGGTGACGCTTCATCGGTGGCGGCGAGGGTTTCGGCCAGACAGCGCATCGCCCCTCCACAAGAGCTCATAGTGGCGGAGCCGCCCGCTAGAGGAAGGGGGAGGGGACGAGGTCGAGGTCGTCGTGGTGCTCGAGGGAGAGGAGGACAGGGCTGCAGATCAGCCTCGCCCCCGCCAGCAGCCCCTCCCCCGATGGAGGGTCACGCCGGGGACAACCCCTGCGAATTCTTCGTCAGGCTGCGCCAGCCACCGCACCATCACCTTCGCCTCCCGACTTCATTTGTGCAGGAGATGGTGTTGGATCCACCGCCAGCGTTGCGGCTGCACATGAGGGGTTGTGGGAACAGCGGCACATGGGCCGACGTCGAGTTCCCCGCCCCTCACGTCATGTACCTTCACCGAGGGTGGAAGACCTTCGCTCGCCTCCACAGCTTGAAGGATGGGCGCACTCTCCATTTCAAACTAATGGAGGGTGGCCTCCTCTCCGTCAAGATCTTTGGGCACTTCGGGACTCGCGTAAGGTGCTGCGTGGAGAGCTCTTCTGACGATGAAGATTCCTCCTCGAGCAAGAGTGGCGATGAAGACAACGGCAGCGACGACAAGGCTAGCGGGCGGCAGGATGACGGGTCCGACTAGGCGTCGGGCGCCGCTCCGAGCGGCACCGGCGACCCCATCATCCGTGTCACCGTCTCCTTGAACTTCTCGGGGTCGTCTCGTTGGGCGGCTGGTGTTGGGAGGCTGCAGAAGAGGAAGAGCGCGGGCGGCAGGGCCGTCAAGTCGGAGTATGCGGACTCCGACGCCTTCATCGCGATTTGACGTCCTGCCCCCTCGTCTTCGAGCTCTGCCTCCGGCGCCGCCATCACCATCCAGCCCTTGGACGGCCACCGAGATGTTCTCTTGGTGTCTTCTGCCACTCGTAGCTCGCCTAGGCGCCCCTTTTGCCCTTCTGATTTCTTGTTCCATTTCTTGAGGAGAGGGACAAGAAAGGGATTACGGGCACCTTTTCTCTTTTTAGTCTTGTAAGCCTTCGGGCCTTTGTTAACTTTAGAATTTGTAATCCCCTTGTTCGTGTTTTTCATTTCTTATGAACTGTACCTCTACAGGATGTTTTTAATGAAAAAGGGATGTTTGCAGGGATTTTCGTTCGCGGAAGAAACCCACGACAAGGAGTGAATCCTTGTTGTCTTTAAGACAAACTTTTTTTTGCCCGGCAACAGGCCTTGCCGTCTCCCCACTTCGCTGGACCTTTCTCACACCCTTGGCGGAGGTTGGGATGAGGTGGGCTTAGGCTCCTCGTTCCTCTTCTTTGCTGCCGCGGCTACGACCAAATTCGAACCCAGGGGATAATCCTTGGGTGCCGAAAAGGGGGAGCACGGTAGCTCAGAGATAGAACGGGGTTTCACGTATCCCAGTCCATAACGAAATGCATGATAGAGGATAGAGAACTTATCTGGATCTGCAGCCCCCGGCAGCCTTGTCTTCCTGCGGATGGATCCTTGTTCTTGCAGCCCCCGGCAAATCTAGCTTGCCGGGGTCCGGACGCCGGTCTGTTCCCTTTCTGCCAAAATAGCTCGGCAAGAATACTTATGTGCCCTGTGAACCAAAGAAGATAGAAAAGAACAGAGAGATGCGCACTCGAACTCTAAGCTAGGGTTTAGCCGTCGCTAAGCACTATCAACCCTAACCGAGGAAGAGACTCAAACTAGCATGCATGCTATAACTTAGGGTGCCAGCACTTCGTTTATTTATGCTCAGGGTCTGCGCCTGGCTTTGTACAAAGGGTTACATGCCTTGACGGCAAGGCTTGTACAAAATGGTGGCTTGCCGGGGGGCCCGGCAGCCGCGCCTTATGGGTAAAACTTGCGGAGATGCTCGATGTTCCAGGAGTTTCTCACTAGAACGGCATCTTTGGTCTCCAGCCGGACTGCGCCGGGCCTGGTGACTCGCGTTACCCGATAAGGGCCTTCCCACTTCGGCGTCAACTTTTTGGAATTCTTGGCCGACTGAACGTGGCGAAGAACAAGGTCGCCTTCCTCAAAGCTCCGGGCATGATCCTTGCGGCTATGGTAGCGGCACAAAGCTTGCTGGTAGCATGCTACTCTCACAGCCGCCCGGAGACGATCTTCCTCAAGGAGCGTCGCATCATCTTACCGCAATCGCTCTTGCTCAAGCTCATCATAAGCGAGCACTCAAGGTGACCCGTATATGAGTTCTGTGGGGAGAACTGCTTCTGCCCCATAAACCAGGGCAAAGGGTGTCTGGCCGGTGGCTCGATTTGGCGTCGTTCTGATCGACCAAAGAACCGCCGGCAACTCATCAATCCAGCGCCTTCCACTCTTGCGCAGCCTGTCAAAAGTCTTCGTTCTTAGGCCTCGCAGGACTTCAGTATTTGCTCTCTTCGCTTGGTCGTTGCTTCGTGGATGTGCCACGGAAGCAAAACAGACCCTGCTGCCAAGATCCTCAATGTATTGCATGAAGGCATGGCTTGTGAGCTGTGTGTAGTTGTCGGTGATGATCCTGTTGGGCACCCCAAAACGGCACACTAGTCCCTTGAAAAACTTGATGGCTGACTGCGCTGTCACCTTCCTCACTGATTCCGCCTCTGGCCACTTTGTGAACTTGTCGATTGCGATGTACAAGTACTCAAAGCCCCCAACAGCATGAAGGAAAGGGCCCAATATGTCGAGCCCCCAGACCGAGAAGGGCCAGGAGAGAGGGATAGCTTGAAGGGCTTGAGCTTGTTGATGGAGCTTCTTCGAATGGAACTGGCACGCTTCACACTTGGTTACTAGTGTCGTCGCATCCTGGAGGGCGGTGGGCCAGAAGAAACCTTGCCGGAAAGCCTTGCCGCCAAGGGCCCTCGACCCTATGTGGGAGCCACATATGCCTCCATGTATCTTTGCCAACAGCTTTAGTCCTTCCTCTCGGGAGATGCACATCAATTTCACCCCATTCGGTCTTCTTCTGTACAATACAGTATCAACGAATTGGTACAGAGCAGACCGGCGGGCTATTCTTTCTGCCTCTTCCTACTCCTCAGGAAGCTCTCCTTTTTCAAGGAATCGGACGGTGTGTTGCGCCCATGCCGGAGCCTGTGGCTCGACGACAAGGACCAAAGGCATCTCTTCTGCTATAGGGGCGGCCGCCTCCACGACCATGACCTGAGGTCCTGCCGGAGTCGGTTGCCCTGCGGCAGGATCGGCATCCACGGCAACATCTTCGCCTGCGGCTCCGGGGAGCTTGGTGGGGAAGTACTTGCCGGGGCCTACCTTCCTCCACTTGTTCTACCCTCTCGACGGCTCAACGGATGGTTGGGTTAACTGAAGCACAAAAGTACCTAGTTCCACAGGTAGCTTGAGGGCAGCGCGCTTTGACAGGTAGTCAGCAATGTCGTTCTCCGCCTGAGGGACATGCTCCGCCTGTATATCGTCAAAGTGCTCCTCCAGTTTCCTCACCTCATCTACGTAAGCTTCCATCAATGGGCTTTGATAATCTTTGGTGATCTGCCTAACGACGAGCTGTGAGTCGCCCCTGACGATGAGCTTCTTAACTCTGAGGTCTGTCGTGATCCTGAGACCGGCAAGCAAACTTTCGTACTCGGCAGTGTTGTTGGTTGACATCTCCCGGGGGAAGTGCATCTGGATGACATACTTGAGGTGCTCTCTGGTGGGTGCGACAAGCATCACACCAGCACCGGCGCCTTGTAGCGAGAAGTCACCATCAAAGTACATGATCCAGTTGCGGCTCGTTTCCTTGCCAGGGAGAGTGGTCTCATGTACCTCTTCGTCGGCCGTCGAGGTCCATTCCACGAAAAACTCCGCCAAGACTCTGCTCTCAATCGTCGAGGTACTTTCAAACTTCAAAATGAAACTTGACAGCTCCAGAGCCCATTCCACGATTCTCCTCGTTGCATCTGGGTTGTGCAGTATCCGTTGCAATGGGAGGTGGGTGACCACCATGATTTCGTGCACTTGGAAGTAATGGCGCAGCTTCCTCGAAGCCATAAGGAGGCCGAAGAGAAGCTTTTGCACACCTGAGTACCTCGACCTAGCCCCTTGCAAGAGGGAGCTGACGAAGTACACTGGGTGCTGCACCATTTTGTTCTTTTGCGCCTCTTCACCCGGTCGCGTGGGTCCAGTCACGCTGGCATCAGCCCCTACCGGGGACTCAAGCTTGCTGGGATCGAACCCTGCTGGAGAGGGTTTCGACTTGCCATCTGTTGGCTCTGCTGCTGTCGCTGCCTTCTCGTCCACCTCTCTCTGCGCCACTAGTGCGGCGCTAACCACCTGATTTGTTGCCGCTAGATAAAGCAGCAACAGTTCTTGTGGTTTGGGCGCGACCAACACTGGGGTAGAGGAGAGGTATCTCTTCAAATCTTGCAGCGCTACCTCGGCCTCTGGGGTCCACTCCACTGGCCCTGCCTTCTTCAAGATCTTGAAAAAACAAAGGCCACGCTCCGCGGACTTGGAGATGAACCGGCTCATGGCAGCAACGTAGCCAGTGAGCCGACGCACGTCCTTGATCCGTTTGGGTGCCTCAATTTGCTCGATGGCCTTGATCTTATCCGGGTTTGCTTCAATCCCGTGCTGGGACACAAAGAACCTGAGAAGCTTGCCAGACGGGACACCGAAGACACACTTCTTAGGGTTCAATTTGAGGTTGATCTTGCGCAGGTTCCCAAATGTTTCCTCCAGATCTTGCACAAGGGTCTTTCCCTAGTACGAGAGGACCGGGAAGGATGCACCTCTGGTGGCCCTGCTTTCAATGCAGGTCGAAGCCTATGGTTGCCCGGATGGTTAAATGCTGTTAATGACGCTTAGTCCTTGGTTTTGACCACTATGTCATCCATGTAAGCTACCATATTTCTATGTAGCTGGGGCTCAAAACCAATTTGGACTGCTCTGGCAAAGGTTGAGCCAGCACTCTTCAACCCGAAAGGGATACATAAAAAGCAATACGTACCACATGGGGTGATGAATGCTGTCTTCTCGTCATCTTCTTTCGTCATGAAGATCTGGTGGTATCCCGAGTAGGCGTCAAGGAATGATAATAGGTCACATCCGGCCGTGGAGTCAACAATCTGGTCGATGCGCGGTAACGGTAAGGGATCCTTTCGACAGGCCTTATTAATGTTTGTGTAATCAATACACAGCCTCCACTTCCCATTTGCCTTGCGCACCACTACCGGATTGGCCAACCACGTCGGATGGAGTACTCCTCTCACCAAGCCTGCCGCCTCTAGCTTTCTGATTTCCTCCATGATGAATTCCTGCCTCTCCAGAGCTTGCTTCCTGAGCTTCTGCTTGACGGTCCGCGCATGAGGACAGACAGCAAGGTGGTGCTCAATCACCTCCCTGGAAATGCCGGGGATGTCAGAGGCTTGCCATGCAAACACATCGACATTCGCCCGCAGGAAGGTGACAAGCTCGCTTTCCTATTTGCCGTTGAGGGTGGAGCTTATGGTGAACTCTCCCCCCGTGCCATCCTCCTTGACAGGCACCTTCTTGGTGTCTGGTGGTGTAGCTCTAGACTTCTTGCTCTTGCCGGCGGAGCTCTCTGGCATGTTCTCAAAGGAGGCACAACAACCCGAAGAGGTGCACTTGCCGGAGTGGGTGCGAGGGGTCTCGTCGGTCTTCTTCTCCCCCGGGGCTCCATCAGCAAGAACAGGTGCCTTAGCGGCAGCTGCTGCAACTGCTTCCTGGTAAAGTTGGTCGGTGCAGATCAGCGCATCTTTCTTGTCGGAGGGGACGGTGATGATGTTCATTGGCCCGGGCATCTTCAGCATGTTGTAGGCGTAGTGTGACGCCGCCATGAAGTTGGCTAGTGTCGGGCGGCCGAGGATCCCGTTGTAAGGCAAGGGGATCTCGGCTATATCGAAAACAATCCTCTCCATCCTGTGGTTCAGCTCACCCCCGAATGTCACGGGCAGCGTGATCTTTCCTTTTGGCTAGCTCCTCCCCGGGTTAACCCCTTGGAAAGTGCCCGTCTCCTCGAGGTCTCCATCAGTGATCTGCAGCCTTTTGACCAAAACAGGCGAGATCAAGTTTAGGCCGGCCCCGCCGTCAACCAACATCTTTGTCACCTTGAGGTTGCGGATTGTTGGTGAAACCAATAACGGCAAGCACCTGACCACAGTGGTGCGGTCAGGGTGGTCCTCGGTGTCGAAGATGATGGGTGTGATGGACCATTTCAGCGGCTTCCGTGCGTCGAACGATGGCTCCACCACCATGATCTCACGCGCCCACTCCTTGATTTGGCGGTGGGACGTATGCAGCGAGGCACCACCATCGATGCACATGGCCTCTGTGGCTTTCTGAAACTCGTGGTCCCTGGACTCATCGTCCTCGCCATGATCATCGTCTTCCTGCTTCTTGTCACGGCCTCGGGCGGGCCACTCCTGCTGATTATCCTTGCCGCGACGGCTTTCTTGGCCGCCAGGTTACTTGCCGGATCCCTCGGAACCATCTGGGCCTTTCTCCTTGTCCCACCGCTCATACTCGGCTTTTTGCTTCTCGGCAAGCAGCTCTACCTGCCAGCAGTTTTGGAGGTAATGGCCCTTGGTGTGGTGGATCTTGCAATACTGCTTGTCGGAGCCCCCTGGCTTATCGGCAGCCGCCAAGGCCCGGCAAACAGCACACCCGGCAACCTCCTTGCTGGGGTCACTTGCCTTGGGTTTCTTGGTGGCGCCGGTATCGTCGGATCCCTCGACAGCAAGCACGGTCTTGCTCCTGCGCTTCCTGTTACGGCGCCAGCCCTTCTTCGCAGGGGTGGCGGTGTCATCCGTGGAGTCGGTTTCCGCTCCGGCGTCTTCGCCGGGTACTTCCTTCCCTCTTCAGCACGAGCGGGCCGATCGGCCAGAACATAAAGTTCGGCCACATGTCTGACCTTGTTCATCGCCAGCTCTTCATGCATCTTACGATTGTGCACATTCTGATGGAATGCACTGATCACAGTGGCAGGATGAACGTCGGGGATGTTGTACTGCACTCGGCTGAACCTTTGGATGTACTTGCGCAAGTTCTCCCCTTCCTTCTGGGGGATGATGTGTAAATCACTCGCCTGGCCATGAGCCTGGTGACCCTCGGTAAAGGCGCCAACAAACTCATGGCACAGATCCGCCCAAGAAGAGATTGAATCCACCTGCAAGTGCATTAACCATGACATAATATTAGGCTTGAGTGCCAACGGGAAGTAGTTGGAAAGCACCTTATCGTCATGGGCCCCAGCAACTTGCATTGAGATGGTGTAAATGCTGAGGAACTCTGACGGGTGAATCTTGCTGTTGTACTTCTCGCCAATGTCGGGCTTGACCGTACGGTGGGAGGGCCACTGGAACTGCCACAGCTCACGGGTGAAGGCCGGACAACCCAACTCATAGGGTAGGCCACCGTAGCCTCCCGGCGCTGGGTGGTCCGTAGCAGGCCCTGCCCGCCTGTCTGACTGATGGCGCGCGTCACGTCGTTGCTTGATTGTAGTTCGAGGGTCCTCATGAGCCCGCTCCCGAAGGACTTGACGCTGATCGCGGTTGGTACGCGGGTCGGACGAGCGATGGAGATGTCATCTCGAGCGTTGTCGCGACGAACCGACGCCCGGGGTGGCTGGGATGGAGGTGGGGAGTGCACCGTGGCCGCATCGTCTCCAGCACGGTCTCCGCTGGCATGCGGTGGCCCGATGGAGCGACGGCCTACGGGTCCTGCCGCCGCAACTCATCGTTGTTGGTGATGCCGACGAGGCTCCGGACGGTGGCCCTCCATTCGTCGAGCTTCTCCGCAGTGGGAGGAAAATCGAGGAGCAGCTGCGTGTGTGCTAGGGCCTCCGCTGGCATGGATGGTGGCGAAAACTGGGTGGACCGCGATGCGCCTCGACTCCTAACCACATTAGAAGGAGCTGCTTCACGGCTCTGCAGCCGTTTGCCACCTCCATCAGCACCTCGGCGCGCATGCTTGCCCTCTTCTTCATGTGATGGGTGCACCGAACTCTTCCCAGGGCGGCGCGCGGGGTCACCGACAAGGTGACGCTGCTCATCACGCACAACCTGGGAAGAGCGCGCCGTGGGTGCCGGTGTTGGCGTCTTGGAGATCGTCGCGCCGCCGCCTGGCGGGATGGCGGCGCCCCTGGAGGGCCCCACGCCGCCTGCGGGGGGGGGGCGACTCCACCTTTGGAGCCCGCGACTGGTGGCTGGTTCCCCGGCGTGCGAACAACGCCGCTCGCCAGGCCTGGACTATCAGGGCGATGTGGATGTTCGCGGGCCGCGCCACGGGTTCTCTCTGCGACTGGCCCGCTACCGGTCCGCACCGGTACCAACCCGGTCCCGGACGAACCGATCGCCGTGGTCGTCTTCTTCTTAGGAGCCATGGTGATGAAGAACAACTAGGTCAACCGCTAGACCAAATTCTCACAATTGCGCACCCCTACCTGGCGTGCCAAAGATGTCGATGGGAAACGACCCCTATGGGATCACTGGAATCCATTCTACGGTTATAGGGCGCGGGGATCGTGAGAAGAGCGGGACTAGTAGACAACACAAGGAGGATTTACCAAGGTTCGTGCCGCAAAGATGCGTAAAACCCTACGATCCTGCTTTGGTGGATGTATTTAGTGTTCTTGAGCTCTCGAACTAGCTCTAGGTGATGCGAGGTTCGAAAGAGCCGAATCCTTCTCCCGTGCACCATGGGCCTCCATTTATAGGCGAAAGGGGTTGCCACAGTGGCACACAGGAGCTGGAAAGTGCTACAGCATTGCGACCTTATCGCTGGTATTATAGGACAAAGCGTATTTAATGCGAGGCTTAGGTGTCCCTTCACTTTATTAGGGATGGGGGCGAGGCCCGTCCCGTCCGTCGGCGCTCCTCCTTGCTTCGACACGCGCCCTGGCCAGCGGTGCATGCGGTTCCATGTAGGCAAGCAGGCAGTTGAGGTGGCGCGGTGGTGGAGCCTCCACGAAGGGCTGCATGTTGCCACGCAGGTGCCTGCCCAGCTGGTTGGGTTGGCAGCTGCATGCGAACAGCGGTGAAGACTTGGCCAGTGCAGGCCTGGCAGTGGCCCTGCCGGTGCGCTTGGCGAGGGTCTTGCCGGGTGGCCTGGCAAGGGTCTTGCCGTGGCGCGCTGGCTTCCCCGAAAAGGATCTTGCCGGGGGTCTTGTGGGTTTCTTCGGTGAGGATAGTTGCCTTCCTATCCTCATTTGATCTTGAGCATTCTATGTCTTCACAAAGATCTGCATGCCACCACAGAGGTGCCTCCCGAGCTCTGTCCTGATGCCTTTGTTTAGCATTGGGGGCTCAAAGGTGGCTCGCTCGGCTGGTGGGGGCGAGCTCCCCCGGCAAGGGTCTTGCCGAGGCCGCTGAGGCTGCCCCGACAAGGGTCCTTGCCGGGGAAACCTGCTCCGCCCATCTGATCTTTGTGGCCTTGATCCTTGTCGTCGCTTTGTTTGTCTTGTGCCTTTGGCTTCTCTCTGGCTTCCCTTTCCTGCCCTGTTATGCGTGGCCGTGGCAGGAGGCTCTGACAGCCCGTGCACAAGTAAAGTGGTCAAAAGCAGAGCCCCTACTTTTGTACACCGACATGAAGTGATTGACGAATCCCGGGGTGAATTTACGTGTCGGTCATCAACACTCCTAATTTTGGCCGATTCTGGTCCGTTTCGTGTACTACTACTGACCTTTTGGGTCCTAGAGCGATTGACGATCCTAGGTGTATGTTTACGTGTCTGTCGTCAACACTCACAATTTCGGCCAATTCTGACCCGTTTCGTGGACTATTATTCTCTGATTTGGGGCCCCGAAGTGATTTCCATGGTTGTTGAACCACAAGGTCGGATACGTGTCGTCCATCAACAATCGCAGTTTTGGCTGATTCTGGCCCGTTTCATGGACTATTACTCACCAATTTGGGCTCCCAGAGCGATTTCCATGACTTACGAACCCCGGGGTGCGTATACGTGTCTTTCATCAATAATCCTAGGTTTGTCCAATTTCGGGCTCTGTCATGGACTATTACTCACCGTTTCAAGGTCCCAGATTTATTTCCACTATTGATGAACCCCAAGATGCGTTTATGTGTCGGTCATCAACACTCACAGTTTTTGTCGATTCTGACCCGTTTCGTGGACTATTACTCACTGTTTTGGGGTCCCAAAGCGATTTGCATGGTTGTTGGCCCCAAGGCACGCTTACGTGTCAGTCATCAACAATCACAGTTTTGCCCGATTCTGGCCCGTTTCATGGACTATTACTCACCGTTTTGGGGTCCCGAAGCAATTTCCATAGTTGTTGAACCCCAAGGTGCACTTACGTGTCGGTCATCAATACTCGCAGTTTTGGCCGATTTTGGCCCGTTTCGTGGACTATTACTCACTGTTTTTGGGTCCCGGAGTGATTTCCACGATTAACGAACCCCGGCCTGCGTTTACGTGTCAGTCATCAACACTCGTGGTTTTTGCCGATTCTGTAACATTTCATGGACTATTACTCACCGCTTTGGGTCCCAAAGCGATTTCCATGGTTGTTGAACCCCAAGCTGCGCTGACGTGTCGGTCATCAACAATCGCAGTTTTGACCGATTATGTCCTGTTTCATGGACAATTTCTCACTGATTTGGGGTCCCTGAGCGATTTCCATGATTGACGAACCCCGGGGTGAATTTGTGTATCGTTCATCAATAGTCCTAGGTTTGTCCGATTCTGGGCTCTTTCATGGACTATTACTCACCTTTTGGGGGTCCCAAAGCGATTTCCATGGTTGTCGAACCCCAAGGTGTGCTTATGTGTTGGTCGTTAAGACTTGCAGTTTGGGCCGGTTCTTGCATGTTTCTTGGACTACTACTCAGTTTTGGGATCCTGAGTGATTTCCACGATTGATGAATCCCGGGGTGCATTTACGTGTCGGTCATCAACACTCACAATTTTGGCCGATTCTGGTCCGTTTCATGCACTACTACTCACCTTCTGGGTCCTAGAGCGATTTTCACGATTGACGATCCTAGGTGTGTGTTTACATGTCCGTCGTCAACACTCACAATTTTGGCCAATTCTGACCTGTTTCGTGGACTATTATGCACTGCTTTGGGGTCCCGAAGCGATTTCCATGGTTGTTGAACCCCAAGGTGCGGTTACAAGTCGGCCATCAACAATCGCAGTTTTGGCCGATTCTGGCCCGTTTCATGGACTATTACTCACCGTTTTGGGGTCCCGAAGCGATTTCCATAGTTGTTGAACCCCAAGGTGCACTTACGTGTCGGTCATCAACACTTCCAGTTTTGGCCGATTCTTGCCCGTTTGGTGGACTATTACTCATTGTTTTTGCGTCCCGGAGTGATTTCTGCGATTAACGAACCCCGACCTGCGTTTACGTGTCAGTCATCAACACTCGCGGTTTTTGTCGATTCTGACCCGTTTCGTGGACTATTACTCACCGTTTTGGGTCCCAAAGCGATTTCCGGGGTTGTTGAACCCCAAGGTGCGCTAACGTGTCGGTCATCAACAATCGCAGTTTTGACCGATTCTGTCCTGTTTCATGGACTATTTCTGACTGATTTGGGGTGCCTGAGCGATTTCCATGATTGTGCATCAATAGTCCTAGGTTTGTCCGATTCTAGGCTCTTTCATGCACTATTACTCACCATTTTGGGGTCCCAAAGCGATTTCCATGGTTGTCGAACCCCAAGGTGTAATTATGTGTTGGTCGTTAAGACTCGCAGTCTGGGCCGGTTCTTGCCCGTTTCTTGGACTAATATTCAGTTTTGGGGTCCTGATGTGATTTCCACGATTGACGAATCCCAGGGTGCATTTACGTGTCGGTCATCAACACTCACAATTTTGGCCGATTCTGGTCCGTTTCATGCACTACTACTCACTTTTTGGGTCCTAGAGCGATTTCCACTATTGATGATCCGAGGTGTGTGTTTACGTGTCTATCATCAACACTCACAATTTTGGCCAATTCTGACCCGTTTCGTGGACTATTACTCACCGTTTTGTGGTCCCAAAGCGATTTGCATGGTTGTTGAACCCAAGGCACGCTTACGTGCCGGTCATCAACAATCGCAGTTTTGGCCGATTCTAGCCCGTTTCATGGACTATTACTCACCGATTTGGGGTCCCGGAGCGATTTCCATGACTTACGAACCCTGGGTGCGTATACGTGTGGTTCATCAATAATCCTAGGTTTGTCGGATTTCGGGCTCTTTAATGGACTATTACTCACCGTTTCAAGGTCCCGGAGTGATTTCCACGATTGACGAACCCCAAGGTGCGTTTACGTGTCGGTCATCAACACTCACAGTTTTTGTCGATTCTGACCCATTTCGTGGACTATTACTCACCGTTTTGGGGTCCCAAAGCGATTTGGGTGGTTGTTGAACCCAAGGCACGCTTACGTGTCGGTCATCAACAATCGTAGTTTTGGCCGATTCTGGTCTGTTTCATGGACTATTACTCACCGATTTGGGGTCCCAGAGCGATTTCTATGACTTACGAACCCCGGGGTGTGTATACATTTCGTTCATCAATAATCCAAGGTTTGTCCAATTCCCGGCTCTTTAAAGGACTATTACTCACCGTTTCAAGGTCCCGGAGTGATTTCCACGAATGACGAACCCCAAGGTGCGTTTACGTGTTGGTCATCAACACTCGCAGTTTTTGTCGATGCTGACCCGTTTCAAGGACTATTACTCGCCGTTTTGGGGTCCCAAAGCAATTTGCATGGTTGTTGAACCCAAGGCACGCTTACGTGTCGGTCATCAACAATCGCAGTTTTGGCCGATTCTGGCCCGTTTCATGCACTATTACTCACTGTTTTGGGGCCCCGAAGCGATTTCCATAGTTGTTGAACCCTAAGGTGCACTTACGTGTCGGTCATCAACAATCGCAGTTTTGGTCGATTCTGACCCGTTTCGTGGACTATTATTCACTGTTTTTGGGTCCCGGACTGATTTCCACGATTAACGAACCCCGGCGTGTGTTTACGTGTCAGTCATCAACTCTCGCGGTTTTTGTCGATTCTGACCCGTTTCGTGGACTATTACTCACCGATTTGGATCCCAAAGCGATTTCCGTGGTTGTTGAACCCCAAGGTGTGCTGACGTGTCCGTCATCAACAATCGCAGCTTTGACCGATTCTGTCCTGTTTCATGGACTATTTCTCAGTGATTTGGGTCCCTGAGCGATTTCCATTATTGACGAACTCCTTGGTGCATTTGTGTATTGTTCATCAATAGTCCTAGGTTTTTCCGGTTCTGGCCTCTTTCATGGACTATTACTCACCATTTTGGGGTCCCAAAGCGATTTCCATCGTTGTCGAACCCCAAGGTGTGCTTATGTGTTGGTCGTTAAGACTCGCCGTTTGGGTCGGTTCTTGCCCGTTTCTTGGACTATTACTCAGTTTTGGGGTCCTGAAGTGATTTCCACAATTGACGAATCCCTGGGTGCATTTACGTGTCGGTCATCAACACTCACAATTTTGGCCGATTCTGGTCCGTTTCGTGCACTACTACTCACCTTTTGGGTCCTAAAGCGATTTCCACGATTGACGATCCTAGGTCTGTGTTTACGTGTTCATCGTCAACACTCACAATTTTGGCCAATTCTGACCCGTTTCGTGGACTATTATTCACTGCTTTGGGGTCCCAAAGCGATTTCCATGGTTGTTGAACCCCAAGGTGCGGTTACGTGTCGGCCATCAACAATCGCAGTTTTGGCCGATTCTGGCCCGTTTCTTGGACTATTACTCTCCGATTTGGGGTCCCAGAACGATTTCCATGACTTACGAACCCCGGTGTGCGTATGTGTGTCATTCATCAATAATCCTAGGTTTGTCCAATTCCGGGATCTTTCATGGACTAGTACTCACCGTTTCAAGGTCCCAGATTGATTTCCACGATTGACGAACCCCAAGGTGCATCTACGTGTCGGTCATCAACACTCGCAGTTTTTGTCGATTCTGACCCGTTCTGGACTATTACTCGCCATTTTGTGGTCCCAAAGTGATTTGCATGGTTTTTGAACCCAAGGCATGCTTATGTGTCGGTCATCAAGAAATCGCAGTTTTGGCCGATTCTGGCCCTTTTCATGGACTATTACTCACCGATTTGGGCTCCCAAAGCGATTTCCATGACTTACGAACCACGGGGTGCGTATACGTGTCGTTCATCAATAATCCTAGGTTTGCCCGATTCCGGGCTCTTTAATGGA
>NC_057804.1:13011313-13013151 GCF_018294505.1 Triticum aestivum
TACATGTCGTTCATCAATAATCCTAGGTTTGTCCGATTTCGGGACCTTTAATGGACTATTACTCACCGTTTCAAGGTCCCGGAGTGATTTCCACAAATGACGAACCCCAAGGTGCGTTTACGTGTCGGTCATCAACACTCGCAGTTTTTGTCGATGCTGACCCATTTCATGGACTATTACTCGCCGTTTTGGGGTCCCAAAGCGATTTGCATGGTTGTTGAACCCAAGGCACGCTTACATGTCGGTCATCAGCAATCGCAGTTTTGGCCGATTCTTGCCCGTTTCATGGACTATTACTCACCGTTTTGGGGTCCCGAAGCGATTTCCATAGTTGTTGAACCCCAAGGTGCACTTACGTGTCGGCCATCAACACTCGCAGTTTTGGCCGATTCTGGCCCGTTTCGTGGACTATTACTCACTGTTTTTGGGTCCCGTGTGATTTCCATGATTAACGAACCCCGGCATGCGTTTACGTGTCAGTCATCAACTCTCGTGGTTTTTGTCGATTCTGACTCGTTTCGTTTATTACTCACCATTTTGGGTCCCAAAGCGATTTCTGTGGTTGTTGAACCCCAAGGTGCGCTGACGTTTCGGTCATCAACAATCGCAGTTTTGACCGATATTGTCCTCTTTCATGGACTATTTCTCACTGATTTGGGGTACGTGAGCGATTTCCATTATTGAAGAACTCCGGGGTGTATTTGTGTATCGTTCATCATTAGTCCTAGGTTTTTCCGGTTCTGGGCTCTTTCATGGACTATTACTCACCATTTTGGGGTCCCAAAGCGATTTCCATAGTTGTCGAACCCCAAGGTGTGCTTATGTGTTGGTCGTTAAGACTCGCTGTTCGGGTCGGTTCTTGCTCGTTTCTTGGACTATTACTCAGTTTTGGAGTCCTGAAGTGATTTCCACGATTGACGAATCCCGGGGTGCATTTACACGTCGGTCATCAACAATCGCATTTTTGGCCGATTCTGGCCCGTTACTTGGACTATTACTCTCCGATTTGGGGTCCCAGAGCGATTTCCATGACTTACAAACCCTGGGGTGCGTATACGTGTCGTTCATCAATAATCCTAGGTTTGTCCGATTCCGGGCTCTTTCAAGGACTAGTACTCACCGTTTCAAGGTCCCGGATTGATTTCCACGATTGACGAACCCCAAGGTGCATTTACGTGTCGGTCGTCAACACAAGCAGTTTTTGTCGATTCTGACCCATTTCTCGACTATTACTCACCGTTTTGTGGTCCAAAGCGATTTGCATGGTTGTTGAACCCAAGGCATGCTTACGTGTCGGTCATCAACAATCGCAGTTTTGGCCGATTCTGGCCCGTTTCATGGACTATTACTCACCGATTTGGGCTCCCAGTGCGATTTCCATGACTTACGAACCCCGGGGTGCGTATACGTGTCGTTCATCAACAATCCTAGGTTTGTCCGATTTCGGGCTCTTTAAAGGACTATTACTCACCGTTTCAAGGTCCCGGAGTGATTTCCACGAATGACGAACCCCAAGGTGCGTTTACGTGTCGGCCATCAACACTCGCAGTTTTTGTCGATTCTGACCCGTTTCGTGGACTATTACTCACCATTTTGGGGTCCCAAAGTGATTTGCATGGTTGTTGAACCCAAGGCATGCTTACGTGTCGGTCATCAACAATCACAGTTTTGGCCGATTCTAGCCCGTTTCATGGACTATTACTCACCGATTTCGGGTCCCAGAGTGATTTCCATGACTTACGAACCCTGGGGTGCGAATACGTGTCGTTCATTAATAATCCTAGGTTTGTCTGATTAAGAGCTCTTTAATGGAATATTACTCACCGTTTCAAGGTCCC
>NC_057804.1:13013571-13015120 GCF_018294505.1 Triticum aestivum
ATCAACAATCGTAGTTTTGGCCGATTCTGGCCCGTTTCATGGACTATTATTCACTGATTTAGGCTCCCAGAGCGATTTCTATGACTTACGAACCCCGGGGTGCACATACGTGTCGTTCATCAATAATCCTAGGTTTGTCCGATTCCGGGCTCTTTAATGGACTATTACTCACCGTTTCAAGGTCCCAGAGTGATTTCCACGATTGACGAACCCCAAGGTGCGTTTACGTGTCGGTCATCAACACTCATAGTTTTTGTCGATGCTGACCCATTTCATGGACTATTACTCGCCATTTTGGGGTCCCAAAGTGATTTGCATGGTTGTTGAACCCAAGGCACGCTTACGTGTCGGTCATCAACAATCGCAGTTTTGGCCGATTCTGGCCCGTTTCATGGACTATTACTCACCGTTTTGGGGTCCCAAAGCGATTTCCATAGTTGTTGAACCCCAAGGTGCACTTACGTGTCGGTCGTCAACACTCACAGTTTTGGCCGATTCTGGCCTGTTTCGTGGACTATTACTCACTGTTTTTGGGTCCCGGACTGATTTCCATGATTAACGAACCCCGGCGTGCGTTTAAGTGTCAGTCATCAACTCTCACGGTTTTTGTCGATTCTGACCCGTTTCGTGGACTATTACTCACCGTTTTGAGTCCCAAAGCGATTTCCGTGGTTGTTGAACCCCAAGGTGCGCTGACGAGTCGGTCATCAACAATCGCAGTTTTGACCGATTTTGTTCTCTTTCATGGACTATTTCTCACTGATTTGGGGTCCCTGAGCGATTTGCATTATTGACGAACTCCGGGGTGAATTTGTGTATCGTTCATCAATAGTCCTAGGTTTTTCCGGTTCTGGGCTCTTTCATGGACTATTACTCACCATTTTGGGGTCCCAAAGTGATTTCCATAGTTGTCGAACCCCAAGGTGTGGCCAATTCTGACCCGGTTCGTGGACTATTATTCACTGCTTTGGGGTCCCAAAGCGATTTCCATGGTTGTTGAACCCCAAGGTGCGGTTACATGTCGGCCATCAACAATCGCAGTTTTGGCCGATTCTGGCCCGTTTCCTGGACTATTACTCTCCGATTTGGGGTCCCAGAGCGATTTCCATGAGTTACGAACCCCGGGGTGCGTATATGTGTCGTTCATCAATAATCCTAGGTTTGTCCGATTCCGGGATCTTTCATGGACTAGTACTCACCGTTTCAAGGTCCCAGATTGATTTCCATGATTGACGAACCCCAAGGTGCATCTATGTGTCGGTCATCAACACTCGCAGTTTTTGTCGATTCTGACCCGTTCTGGACTATTACTCGCCGATTTGTGGTCCCAAAGCGATTTGCATGGTTGTTGAACCCAAGGCATGCTTACGTGTTGGTCATCAAGAAATCGCAGTTTTGGCCGATTCTGGCCCATTTCATCGACTATTACTCACCGATTTGGGCTCCCAGAGCGATTTACATGACTTACGAACCCCGGGGTGCGTATATATGTGGTTCATCAATAATCCTAGGTTTGTCCGATTCCGGGCTCTTTAATGGACTATTACTC
>NC_057804.1:13015166-13015711 GCF_018294505.1 Triticum aestivum
AAGAAATCTCAGTTTTGGCCGATTCTGGCCCATTTCATCGACTATTACTCACCGATTTGGGCTCCCAGAGCGATTACCATGACTTACGAACTCCGGGGTGCGTATATATGTTGTTCATGAATAATCCTAGGTTTGTCTGATTCCGGGCTCTTTAATGGACTATTACTCACCGTTTCAAGGTCTCGGAGTGATTTCCATGATTGATGAACCCCAAGGTGTGGTTACGTGTCGGTCATCAACACTCGCAATTTTTGTCGATTCTGACCCGTTTCGTGGACTGTTACTCACCGTTTTGGGGTCCCAAAGCGATTTGCATGGTTGTTGAACCCAAGGCACGCTTACGTGTCGGTCATCAACAATCGCAGTTTAGGCCGATTCTAGCCCGTTTCATGGACTATTACTCACCGATTTGGGGTCCCAGAGTGATTTCCATGACTTATGAACCCGAGGTGCGTATACGTGTCGTTCATCAATAATCCTAGGTTTGTCCGATTTCGGGATCTTTAATGGACTATTACTCACCGTTTCAAGGTCCTGGAGTGATT
>NC_057804.1:13016071-13016608 GCF_018294505.1 Triticum aestivum
TCATCAACACTCGCAGTTTTTGTCGATTCTGACCCGTTCTGGACTATTACTCGCCATTTTGTGGTCCCAAAGTGATTTGCATGGTTTTGAACCCAAGGCATGCTTATGTGTCGGTCATCAAGAAATCGCAGTTTTGGCCGATTCTGGCCCGTTTCATGGACTATTACTCACTGATTTGGGCTCCCAGAGCGATTTCCATGACTTACGAACCCCGGGGTGCGTATACGTGTCGTTCATCAATGATCCTAGGTTTGTCCGATTCCGGGCTCTTTAATGGACTATCACTCACCGTTTCAAGGTCCCGGAGTGATTTCCATGATTGACGAACCCCAAGGTGTGTTTACGTGTCGGTCATCAACACTCACAGTTTTTGTCGATTCTGACCCGTTTCATGGACTATTACTCACCGTTTTGGGGTCCCAAAGCGATTTGCATGGTTGTTGAACCCAAGGCACGCTTACGTGCCGGTCATCAACAATCGCAGTTTTGGCCGATTCTAGCCCGTTTCATGGACTATTACTCACCGATTTGGGGTCC
>NC_057804.1:13018087-13019616 GCF_018294505.1 Triticum aestivum
CCCGAAGCGATTTCCATAGTTGTTGAACCCCAAGGTGCACTTACGTGTCGGCCATCAACACTCGCAGTTTTGGCCGATTCTGGCCCGTTTCGTGGACTATTACTCACTGTTTTTGGGTCCCGTGTGATTTCCATGATTAACGAACCCCGGCATGCGTTTACGTGTCAGTCATCAACTCTCGTGGTTTTTGTAGATTCTGACCCGTTTCGTGGATTATTACTCACCGTTTTGGGTCCCAAAGCGATTTCCGTGGTTGTTGAACCCCAAGGTGCGCTGACGTTTCGGTCATCAACAATCGCAGTTTTGACCGATATTGTCCTCTTTCATGGACTATTTCTCACTGATTTGGGGTACCTGAGCGATTTCCATTATTGAAGAACTCCGGGGTGCATTTGTGTATCGTTCATCAATAGTCCTAGGTTTTTCCGGTTCTGGGCTCTTTCATGGACTATTACTCACCATTTTGGGGTCCCAAAGCGATTTCCATAGTTGTCGAACCCCAAGGTGTGCTTATGTGTTGGTCGTTAAGACTCGCTGTTCGGGTCGGTTCTTGCTCGTTTCTTGGACTATTACTCAGTTTTGGAGTCCTGAAGTGATTTCCACGATTGACGAATCCCGGGGTGCATTTACGCGTCGGTCATCAACAATAGCATTTTTGGCCGATTCTGGCCCGTTACTTGGACTATTACTCTCCGATTTGGGGTCCCAGAGCGATTTCCATGACTTACGAACCCTGGGGTGCGTATACGTGTCGTTCATCAATAATCCTAGGTTTGTCCGATTCCGGGCTCTTTCAAGGACTAGTACTCACCGTTTCAAGGTCCCGGATTGATTTCCACGATTGACGAACCCCAAGGTGCATTTACGTGTCGGTCGTCAACACACGCAGTTTTTGTCGATTCTGACCCGTTTCTCGACTATTACTCACCGTTTTGTGGTCCAAAGCGATTTGCATGGTTGTTGAACCCAAGGCATGCTTACGTGTCGGTCATCAACAATCGTAGTTTTGGCCGATTCTGGCCCGTTTCATGGACTATTACTCACCGATTTGGGCTCCCAGAGCGATTTCCATGACTTACGAACCCCGGGGTGCGTATACGTGTTGTTCATCAACAATCCTAGGTTTGTTCGATTTCGGGCTCTTTAAAGGACTATTACTCACCGTTTCAAGGTCCCGGAGTGATTTCCACGAATGACGAACCCCAAGGTGCGTTTACGTGTCGGCCATCAACACTCGCAGTTTTTGTCGATTCTGACCCGTTTCGTGGACTATTACTCACCATTTTGGGGTCCCAAAGTGATTTGCATGGTTGTTGAACCCAAGGCATGCTTACGTGTCGGTCATCAACAATCACAGTTTTGGCCGATTCTAGCCCGTTTCATGGACTATTACTCACCGATTTCGGGTCCCAGAGTGATTTCCATGACTTACGAACCCTGGGGTGCGAATACGTGTCGTTCATTAATAATCCTAGGTTTGTCTGATTAAGAGCTCTTTAATGGAATATTACTCACCGTTTCAAGGTCCC
>NC_057804.1:13020423-13022315 GCF_018294505.1 Triticum aestivum
CGACTATTACTCACCGATTTGGGCTCCCAGAGCGATTTACATGACTTACGAACCCCGGGGTGCGTATATATGTGGTTCATCAATAATCCTAGGTTTGTCCGATTCCGGGCTCTTTAATGGACTATTACTCACCGTTTCAAGGTCTCAGAGTGATTTCCATGATTGATGAACCCCAAGGTGTGTTCACGTGTCGGTCATCAACACTCGCAATTTTTGTCGATTCTGACCCGTTTCGTGGACTATTACTCACCGTTTTGGGGTCCCAAAGCGATTTGCATGGTTGTTGAACCCAAGGCACGCTTACGTGCCGGTCATCAACAATCGCAGTTTTGGCCGATTCTAGCCCGTTTCATGGACTATTACTCACCGATTTGGGGTCCCAGAGTGATTTCCATGACTTACGAACCCGAGGTGCGTATATGTGTCGTTCATCAATAATCCTAGGTTTGTCCGATTTCGGGATCTTTAATGGACTATTACTCACCGTTTCAAGGTCCTGGAGTGATTTCCACAAATGGCGAACCCCAAGGTGTGTTTACGTGTCGGTCATCAACACTCGCAGTTTTTGTCGATGCTGACCCGTTTCATGGACTATTACTCGCAATTTGGGTCCCAAAGCGATTTGCATGGTTGTTGAACCCAAGGCACGCTTACGTGTCGGTCATCAACAATCGCAGTTTTGGCCAATTCTGGCCCGTTTCATGGACTATTACTCACCGATTTGGGGTCCCAAAGCGATTTCCATAGTTGTTGAACCCCAAGGTGCACTTACGTGTCGGTCATCAACACTCGCAGTTTTGGACAATTCTGGCCCGTTTCGTGGACTATTACTCACTGTTTTTGGGTCCCATGTGATTTCCACGATTAACGAAACCCGGGGTGCGTTTACGTGTCAGTCATCAAATCTCGCTGTTTTTGTCGATTCTGAACCGTTTCGTGGACTATTACTCACCGTTTTGGGTCCCAAGGCGATTTCCGTGGTTGTTGAACCCCAAGGTGCGCTGACGTGTCGGTCATCAACAATCGCAGTTTTGACCGATATTGTCCTGTTTCATGGACTATTTCTCACTGATTTGGGGTCCCTGAGCGATTTCCATTATTGAAGAACTCCGGGGTGCATTTGTGTATCGTTCATCAATAGTCCTAGGTTTTTCCGGTTCTGGGCTCTTTCATGGACTATTACTCACCATTTTGGGGTCCCAAACCGATTTCCATAGTTGTCGAACCCCAAGGTGTGCTTATGTGTTGGTCGTTAAGACTCGCTGTTCGGGTCGGTTCTTGCTCGTTTCTTGGACTATTACTCAGTTTTGGGGTCCTGAAGTGATTTCCATGATTGACGAATCAACACTCACAATTTTGGCCGATTCTGGTCCCTTTCGTGCACTACTACTCACCTTTTGGGTCCTAGAGCGATTTCCACGATTGACGATCCTAGGTGTGTGTTTACGTGTTCGTCGTCAACACTCACAATTTTGGCCAATTCTGACCCGTTTCGTGGACTATTATTCACTGCTTTGGGGTCCCAAAGCGATTTCCATGGTTGTTGAACCCCAAGGTGCGGTTACGTGTCGGCCATCAACAATCGCATTTTTGGCCGGTTCTGGCCCGTTTCTTGGACTATTACTCTCCGATTTGGGGTCCCAGAGCGATTTCCATGACTTACGAACCCTGGGGTGCGTATACTTGTCATTCATCAATAATCCTAGGTTTGTCCAATTCCGTGCTCTTTCAAGGACTAGTACTCACCGTTTCAAGGTCCCGGATTGATTTCCACGACTGACGAACCCCAAGGTGCATTTACGTGTCGGTCGTCAACACACGCAGTTTTTGTCGATTCTGACCCGTTTCTAGACTATTACTCACCGTTTTGTGGTCCAAAGCGATTTGCATGG
>NC_057804.1:13022712-13023251 GCF_018294505.1 Triticum aestivum
GGGGTCCCGAAGCGATTTCCATAGTTATTGAACCCCAAGGTGCACTTACGTGTCGGTCGTCAACACTCACAGTTTTGGCCGATTCTGGCATGTTTCGTGGACTATTACTCACTGTTTTTGGGTCCCGGACTGATTTCCACGATTAACGAACCCCGGCATGCGTTTATGTGTCAATCATCAACTCTCAGGGTTTTTGTCGATGCTGACCCGTTTCGTGGACTATTACTCACCGTTTTGGGGACCCAAAGCGATTTGCATGGTTGTTGAACCCAAGGCACGCTTACGTGTCGGTCATCAACAATCACAGTTTTGGCCGATTCTAGCCCGTTTCATGGACTATTACTCACCGATTTGGGGTCCTAGAGTGATTTCCATGACTTACGAACCCTGGGTGCGTATACGTGTCGTTCATCAATAATCCTAGGTTTGTCCGATTCCGGGCTCTTTAATGGACTATTACTCACCGTTTCAAGGTCCCGGATTGATTTCCACGATTGACGAACCCCAAGGTGCATTTACGTGTCGGTCGTCAACACACG
>NC_057804.1:13023305-13023998 GCF_018294505.1 Triticum aestivum
GTGTCGTTCATCAATAATCCTAGGTCTGTCCGATTTTGAGCTCTTTAAAGGACTATTACTCACCGTTTCAAGGTCCCGGAGTGATTTCCACGATTTGCGAACCCCAAGGTGCATTTACGTGTCGGTCATCAACACTCGCAGTTTTTGTCGATTCTGACCCGTTTCGTGGACTATTACTCACCGTTTTGGGGTCCCAAACCGATTTGCATGGTTGTTGAACCCAAGGCACGCTTACGTGTCGGTCATCAACAAGCACAGTTTTGGCCAATTCTAGCCCGTTTCATGGACTATTACTCACCGATTTGGGGTCCCATAGTGATTTCCATGACTTACGAACCCTGGGGTGCGTATATGTGTCGTTCATCAATAATCCTAGGTTTGTCCGATTCTGGGCTCTTTAATGGACTATTACTCACCGTTTCAAGGTCCCGGAGTGATTTCCATGATTGATGAACCCCAAGGTGCGTTTACGTGTCGGTCATCAACACTCGCAGTTTTTGTCGATTCTGACCCGTTTCGTGGACTATTACTCACCGTTTTGGGGTCCCAAAGCGATTTGCATGGTTGTTGAACCCAAGGCACGCCTACGTGTCGGTCATCAACAATCGTAGTTTTGGCTGATTCTGGCCCATTTCATGTACTATTACTCACCGATTTGGGCTCCCAGAACGATTTCTATGACTTACGAACCCC
>NC_057804.1:13024171-13024900 GCF_018294505.1 Triticum aestivum
GCAGTTTTTGTCGATGCTGACATGTTTCGTGGACTATTACTCGCCGTTTTGGGGTCCCAAAGCGATTTGCATGGTTGTTGAACCCAAGGCACGCTTACGTGTCGGTCATCAATAATCGCCGTTTTGGCCGATTCTGGCCCGTTTCATGGACTATTACTCACCGTTTCGGGGTCCCGAAGCGATTTCCATAGTTATTGAACCCCAAGGTGCACTTACGTGTCGGTCGTCAACACTCACAGTTTTGGCCGATTCTGGCATGTTTCGTGGACTATTACTCACTGTTTTTGGGTCCTGGACTGATTTCCACGATTAACGAACCCCGGCATGCGTTTATGTGTCAGTCATCAACTCTCAGGGTTTTTGTCGATGCTGACCCGTTTTGTGGACTATTACTCACCGTTTTGGGGACCCAAAGCGATTTGCATGGTTGTTGAACCCAAGGCACGCTTACGTGTCGGTCATCAGCAATCACAGTTTTGGCCGATTCTAGCCCGTTTCATGGACTATTACTCACCGATTTGGGGTCCCAGAGTGATTTCCATGACTTACGAACCCTGGGGTGCGTATACGTGTCGTTCATCAATAATCCTAGGTTTGTCCGATTCCGGGCTCTTTAATGGACTATTACTCACCGTTTCAAGGTCCCGGATTGATTTCCACGATTGACGAACCCCAAGGTGCATTTACGTGTCGGTCGTCAACACACGCAGTTTTTGTCGATTCTGACCC
>NC_057804.1:13024910-13025449 GCF_018294505.1 Triticum aestivum
GGGGTCCCGAAGCGATTTCCATAGTTATTGAACCCCAAGGTGCACTTACGTGTCGGTCGTCAACACTCACAGTTTTGGCCGATTCTGGCATGTTTCGTGGACTATTACTCACTGTTTTTGGGTCCCGGACTGATTTCCACGATTAACGAACCCCGGCATGCGTTTATGTGTCAATCATCAACTCTCAGGGTTTTTGTCGATGCTGACCCGTTTCGTGGACTATTACTCACCGTTTTGGGGACCCAAAGCGATTTGCATGGTTGTTGAACCCAAGGCACGCTTACGTGTCGGTCATCAACAATCACAGTTTTGGCCGATTCTAGCCCGTTTCATGGACTATTACTCACCGATTTGGGGTCCTAGAGTGATTTCCATGACTTACGAACCCTGGGTGCGTATACGTGTCGTTCATCAATAATCCTAGGTTTGTCCGATTCCGGGCTCTTTAATGGACTATTACTCACCGTTTCAAGGTCCCGGATTGATTTCCACGATTGACGAACCCCAAGGTGCATTTACGTGTCGGTCGTCAACACACG
>NC_057804.1:13025459-13027025 GCF_018294505.1 Triticum aestivum
TTGCAGTTTTGGCCGATTCTGGCCCGTTTCATGGACTATTACTCACCGATTTGGGCTCCCAGAGCGATTTCCATGACTTACGAACCCCGAGGTGCGTATACATGTCGTTCATCAATAATCCTAGGTTTGTCCGATTTTGAGCTCTTTAAAGGACTATTACTCACCGTTTCAAGGTCCCGGAGTGATTTCCACGATTGGCGAACCCCAAGGTGCGTTTACGTGTCTGTCATCAACACTCGCAGTTTTTGTCGATTCTGACCCGTTTCGTGGACTATTACTCACCGTTTTGGGGTCCCAAACCGATTTGCATGGTTGTTGAACCCAAGGCACGCTTACGTGTCGGTCATCAACAATCACAGTTTTGGCCGATTCTAGCCCGTTTCATGGACTATTACTCACCGATTTGGGGTCCCATAGCGATTTCCATGACTTACGAACCCTGGGGTGCGTATACGTGTCGTTCATCAATAATCCTAGGTTCGTCCGATTCTGGGCTCTTTAATGGACTATTACTCACCGTTTTAAGGTCCCGGAGTGATTTCCATGATTGATGAACCCAAAGGTGCGTTTACGTGTCGGTCATCAACACTCGCAGTTTTTGTCGATTCTGACCCGTTTCGTGGACTATTACTCACCGTTTTGGGGTCCCAAAGCGATTTGCATGGTTGTTGAACCCAGGATATGCTTACGTGTCGGTCATCAACAATCATAGTTTTGGCCGATTCTGGTCCGTTTCATGGACTATTACTCAATGATTTAGGGTCCCAAAGCGATTTCTATGACTTACGAACCCCGGGGTGTGTGTACATGTCGTTCATCAATAATGCTAGGTTTGTGCGATTCCGGGCTCTTTAATGGACTATTACTCACCGTTTCAAGGTCCCGGAGTGATTTCCACGAATGACGAACCCCAAGGTGCGTTTACGTGTCGGTCATCAACACTTGCAGTTTTTGTCGATGCTGACATGTTTCATGGACTATTACTCGCCGTTTTGCGGTCCCAAAGCGATTTGCATGGTTGTTGAACCCAAGGCACGCTTAGGTGTCAGTCATCAATAATCGCAGTTTTGGCCGATTCTGGCCCGTTTCATGGACTATTACTGACCGTTTTGGGGTCCCAAAGCGATTTCCATAGTTATTGAACCCCAAGGTGCACTTACGTGTCGGTCGTCAACACTCACTGTTTTGGCCGATTCTGGCATGTTTCGTGGACTATTACTCACCGTTTCAAGGTCCCGGAGTGATTTCCACGATTGGCGAACCCCGGCATGCGTTTATGTGTCAGTCATCAACTCTCAAGGTTTTTGTCGATGCTGACCCGTTTCGTGGACTATTACTCACCGTTTTGGGGTCCCAAAGCGATTTGCATGGTTGTTGAACCCAAGGCACGCTTACGTGTCGGTCATCAACAATCATAGTTTTGGCCGATTCTAGCCCGTTTCATGGACTATTACTCACCGATTTGGGGTCCCAGAGTGATTTCCATGACTTACGAACCCTGGGGTGCGTATACGTGTCGTTCATCAATAATCCTAGGTTTGTCTGATTCCGGGCTCTTTAATGGAC
>NC_057804.1:13027368-13027731 GCF_018294505.1 Triticum aestivum
CGTTTCATGGACTATTACTCACCGATTTGGGGTCCCATAGCGATTTCCATGACTTACGAACCCTGGGGTGCGTATACGTGTCGTTCATCAATAATCCTAGGTTCGTCCGATTCTGGGCTCTTTAATGGACTATTACTCACCGTTTTAAGGTCCCGGAGTGATTTCCATGATTGATGAACCCAAAGGTGCGTTTACGTGTCGGTCATCAACACTCGCAGTTTTTGTCGATTCTGACCCGTTTCGTGGACTATTACTCACCGTTTTGGGGTCCCAAAGCGATTTGCATGGTTGTTGAACCCAGGATATGCTTACGTGTCGGTCATCAACAATCATAGTTTTGGCCGATTCTGGTCCGTTTCATGG
>NC_057804.1:13027781-13028633 GCF_018294505.1 Triticum aestivum
CTATTACTCAATGATTTAGGGTCCCAAAGCGATTTCTATGACTTACGAACCCCGGGGTGTGTGTACATGTCGTTCATCAATAATGCTAGGTTTGTGCGATTCCGGGCTCTTTAATGGACTATTACTCACCGTTTCAAGGTCCCGGAGTGATTTCCACGAATGACGAACCCCAAGGTGCGTTTACGTGTCGGTCATCAACACTTGCAGTTTTTGTCGATGCTGACATGTTTCATGGACTATTACTCGCCGTTTTGCGGTCCCAAAGCGATTTGCATGGTTGTTGAACCCAAGGCACGCTTAGGTGTCGGTCATCAATAATCGCAGTTTTGGCCGATTCTGGCCCGTTTCATGGACTATTACTGACCGTTTTGGGGTCCCAAAGCGATTTCCATAGTTATTGAACCCCAAGGTGCACTTACGTGTCGGTCGTCAACACTCACAGTTTTGGCCGATTCTGGCATGTTTCGTGGACTATTACTCACCGTTTCAAGGTCCCGGAGTGATTTCCACGATTGGCGAACCCCGGCACGCGTTTATGTGTCAGTCATCAACTCTCAAGGTTTTTGTCGATGCTGACCCGTTTCGTGGACTATTACTCACCGTTTTGGGGTCCCAAAGCGATTTGCATGGTTGTTGAACCCAAGGCACGCTTACGTGTCGGTCATCAACAATCATAGTTTTGGCCGATTCTAGCCCGTTTCATGGACTATTACTCACCGATTTGGGGTCCCAGAGTGATTTCCATGACTTACGAACCCTGGGGTGCGTATACGTGTCGTTCATCAATAATCCTAGGTTTGTCTGATTCCGGGCTCTTTAATGGACTATTACTCACCGTTTCAAGGTCCCGGA
>NC_057804.1:13029085-13031594 GCF_018294505.1 Triticum aestivum
GAACCCCGGGGTGTGTATACGTGTCGTTCATCAATAACCCTAGGTTTGTCCGATTCCGGGCTCTTTAATGGACTATTACTCACCGTTTCAAGGTCCCGGAGTGATTTCCACAAATGACGAACCCCAAGGTGCGTTTACGTGTCGGTCATCAACACTCGCAGTTTTTGTTGATGCTGACCCATTTCATGGACTATTACTCGCCGTTTGGGTCCCAAAGAGATTTGCATGGTTGTTGAACCCAAGGCACGCTTACGTGTCGGTCATCAACAATCGCAGTTTTGGCCGATTCTGACCCGTTTCATGGACTATTACTCATCGTTTTGGGGTCCCGAAGCAATTTCCAGAGTTGTTGAACCCCAAGTTGCACTTACGTGTCGGTCATCAACACTCGCAGTTTTGGCCGATTCTGGCCCGTTTTGTGGACTATTACTCACTGTTTTTGGGTCCCATGTGATTTCCACGATTAACAAACCCCGGCGTGTGTTTACGTGTGAGTCATCAACTCTCGCAGTTTTTGTCGATTCTGACCCGTTTCGTGGACTATTACTCACCGTTTCGGCTCCCAAGGCGATTTCCGTGGTTGTTGAACACCAAGGTGCGCTGACGTGTCGGTCATCAACAATCGCAGTTTTGACTGATATTGTCCTGTTTCATGGACTATTTCTCACTGATTTGGGGTCCCTGAGCGATTTCCATTATTGAAGAACTCCGGGGTGCATTTGTGTATTGTTCATCAATAGTCCTAGGTTTTTCCGGTTCTGGGCTCTTTCATGGACTATTACTCACCATTTTGGGGTCCCAAACCGATTTCCATAGTTGTCGAACCCCAAGGTGTGCTTATGTGTTGGTCGTTAAGACTCGCTGTTCGGGCCGGTTCTTGCTCGTTTCTTGGACTATTACTCAGTTTTGGGGTCCTGAAGTGATTTCCATGATTGACGAATCCCGGGGTGCATTTACGCGTCGGTCATCAACACTCAAAATTTTGGCCGATTCTGGTCCGTTTCGTGCACTACTACTCACCTTTTGGGTCCTAGAGCGATTTCCACGATTGACGATCCTAGGTGTGTGTTTACGTGTTCGTCGTCAACACTCACAATTTTGGCCAATTCTGACCCGTTTCGTGCACTATTATTCACTTCTTTGGGGTCCCAAAGCGATTTCCATGGTTGTTGAACCCCAAGGTGCGGTTACGTGTCGGCCATCAACAATCGCATTTTTGGCCGATTATGGCCCGTTTTATGGACTATTACTCCCAATTTGGGCTCCCAGAGCGATTTCCATGACTTACGAACCCGGGGTGCGTATACATGTCGTTCATAAATAATCCTAGGTTTGTCCGATTCCGGGCTCTTTAATGGACTATTACTCACCGTTTCAAGGTCCTAGAGGTGTTTCAATGATTAATGAACCCCAAGGTGCGTTTACGTGTCGGTCATCAACACTCGTAGTTTTTGTCGATTCTGACCCGTTTCATGGCTATTACTCACCGTTTTGGGGTCCCAAAGCAATTTCCATGGTTGTTGAACGCAAGGCACGCTTACGTGCCAGTCATCAACAATCGCAGTTTTGGCCGATTCTAGCCCATTTCATGGACTATTACTCACCGATTTGGGGTCCCAGAGTGATTTCCATGACTTACGAACCCGGGGTGCGTATATGTGTCGTTCATCAATAATCCTAGGTTTGTCCGATTTCGGGATCTTTACTGGACTATTACTCACCGTTTCAAGGTCCTGGAGTGATTTCCATAAATGGCGAACCCCAAGGTGTGTTTACGTGTCGGTCATCAACACTCGAAGATTTTGTCGATGCTGACCCATTTCATGGACTATTACTCGTCGTTTGGGTCCCAAAGCGATTTGCATGGTTGTTGAACCCAAGGCACGCTTACGTGTCGCTCATCAACAATCGTAGTTTTGGCCAATTCTAGCCCGTTTCATGGACTTTTACTCACCGATTTGGGGTCCCGAAGCGATTTCCATAGTTGTTGAACGCCAAGGTGCACTTACGTGTCGGTCATCAACACTCGCAGTTTTGGACGATTCTGGCCCGTTTCATGGACTATTACTCACTGTTTTTGGGTCCCATGTGATTTCCACGATTAATGAAACCCGGGGTGCATTTACGTGTCAGTCATCAAATCTCGCTGTTTTTGTCGATTCTGACCCGTCTCGTGGACTATTACTCACCGTTTTGGGGTCCAAAAGTGATTTGCATGGTTGTTGAACCCAAGGCACGCTTACGTGTCGGTCATCAACAATCATAGTTTTGGCTGATTCTGGCCCGTTTCATGTAATATTACTCACCGATTTGGGCTCCCAGAGCGATTTCTATGACTTACGAACCCCGGGGTGCGTATACGTGTCGTTCATCAATAATCCTAGGTTTGTCTGATTTCGGGCTCTTTAATGGACTATTACTCACCGTTTCAAGGTCCCAGAGTGATTTCCACGATTGACGAAACCCAAGGTGTGTTTACGTGTCGGTCATCAACACTCGGAGTTTTTGT
>NC_057804.1:13033758-13034319 GCF_018294505.1 Triticum aestivum
AACCCCGGGGTGTGTGTACATGTCGTTCATCAATAATCCTAGGTTTGTCCGATTCCGGGCTCTTTAATGGACTATTACTCACCGTTTCAAGGTCCCGGATGATTTCCACGAATGACGAACCCCAAGGTGCGTTTACGTGTCGGTCATCAACACTTGCAGTTTTTGTCGATGCTGACATGTTTCATGGACTATTACTCGCTGTTTTGGGGTCCCAAAGCGATTTGCATGGTTGTTGAACCCAAGGCACGGTCATCAATAATCGCAGTTTTGGCCGATTCTGGCCTGTTTCATGGACTATTACTCACCGTTTCGGGGTCCCGAAGCGATTTCCATAGTTATTGAACCCCAAGGTGCACTTACGTGTCGGTCGTCAACACTCACAGTTTTGGCCGATTCTGGCATGTTTCGTGGACTATTACTCACTGTTTTTGGGTCCCGGACTGATTTCCACGATTAACGAACCCCGGCATGCGTTTATGTGTCAATCATCAACTCTCAGGGTTTTTGTCGATGCTGACCCGTTTCGTGGACTATTACTCACCGTTTTGGGGACCCAAAGCG
>NC_057804.1:13036100-13037083 GCF_018294505.1 Triticum aestivum
ATGCTTACGTGTCGGTCATCAACAATCATAGTTTTTGCCGATTCTGGTCCGTTTCATGGACTATTACTCACCGATTTGGGGTCCCAGAGCGATTTCTATGACTTACGAACCCCGGGGTGTGTGTACATGTCGTTCATCAATAATCCTAGGTTTGTCCGATTCCGGGCTCTTTAATGGACTATTACTCACCGTTTCAAGGTCCCGGATGATTTCCACGAATGACGAACCCCAAGGTGCGTTTACGTGTCGGTCATCAACACTTGCAGTTTTTGTCGATGCTGACATGTTTCATGGACTACTACTCGCCGTTTTGGGGTCCCAAAGCGATTTGCATGGTTGTTGAACCCAAGGCACGCTTAGGTGTCGGTCATCAATAATCGCAGTTTTGGCCGATTCTGGCCCGTTTCATGGACTATTACTCACCGTTTTGGGGTCCCGAAGCGATTTCCATAGTTATTGAACCCCAAGGTGCACTTACGTGTCGGTCGTCAACACTCACAGTTTTGGCCAATTCTGGCATGTTTCGTGGACTATTACTCACCGTTTCAAGGTCCCGGAGTGATTTCCACGATTGGCGAACCCCGGCATGCGTTTATGTGTCAGTCATCAACTCTCAGGGTTTTTGTCGATGCTGACCCGTTTCGTGGACTATTACTCACCGTTTTGGGGTCCCAAAGCGATTTGCATGGTTGTTGAACCCAAGGCACGCTTACGTGTCGGTCATCAACAATCACAGTTTTGGCCGATTCTAGCTCGTTTCATGGACTATTACTCACCGATTTGGGGTCCCAGAGTGATTTCCATGACTTACGAACCCTGGGGTGCGTATATGTGTCGTTCATCAATAATCCTAGGTTTGTCTAATTCCGGGCTCTTTAATGGACTATTACTCACCGTTTCAAGGTCCCGGAGTGATTTCCATGATTGATGAACCCCAAGGTGCGTTTACGTGTCGGTCATCAACACTCGCAGTTTTTGTCGAT
>NC_057804.1:13037858-13040763 GCF_018294505.1 Triticum aestivum
AAGGCACGCTTACGTGTCGGTCATCAACAATCGCAGTTTTGGCCGATTCTGACCCGTTTCATGGACTATTACTCACCATTTTGGGGTCCCGAAGCGATTTCCAGAGTTGTTGAACCCCAAGGTGCACTTACGTGTCGATCATCAACACTCGCAGTTTTGGCCGATTCTGGCCCGTTTTGTGGACTATTACTCACTGTTTTTGGGTCCCATGTGATTTCCACGATTAACGAACCCCGGCGTGTGTTTACGTGTCAGTCATCAACTCTCGCAATTTTTGTCGATTCTGACCCGTTTCGTGGACTATTACTCACCGTTTCGGCTCCCAAGGCGATTTCCGTGGTTGTTGAACCCCAAGGTGCGCTGACGTGTCGGTCATCAACAATCACAGTTTTGACCGATATTGTCCTGTTTCATGGACTATTTCTCACTGATTTGGGGTCCCTGAGCGATTTCCATTATTGAAGAACTCCGGGGTGCATTTGTGTATCGTTCATCAATAGTCCTAGGTTTTTCCGGTTCTGGGCTCTTTCATGGACTATTACTCACCATTTTGGGGTCCCAAACCAATTTCCATAGTTGTCGAACCCGAAGGTGTGCTTATGTGTTGGTCGTTAAGACTCGCTGTTCGGGCCGGTTCTTGCTCGTTTCTTGGACTATTACTCAGTTTTGGGGTCCTGAAGTGATTTCCATGATTGACGAATCCCGGGGTGCATTTACGCGTCGGTCATCAACACTCAAAATTTTGGCCGATTCTGGTCTGTTTCGTGCACTACTACTCACCTTTTGGGTCCTAGAGCGATTTCCACGATTGACGATCCAAGGTATGTGTTTACGTGTTCGTCGTCAACACTCACAATTTTGGCCAATTCTGACCCGTTTCGTGGACTATTATTCACTTCTTTGGGGTCCCAAAGCGATTTCCATGGTTGTTGAACCCCAAGGTGCGGTTACGTGTCGACCATCAACAATCGCATTTTTGGCCGATTCTGGCCCGTTTCATGGACTATTACTCCCAATTTGGGCTCCCAGAGCGATTTCCATGACTTACGAACCCGGGGTGCGTATACATACCGTTCATCAATAATCCTAGGTTTGTCCGATTCCGGGCTCTTTAATGGACTATTACTCACCGTTTCAAGGTCCCAGAGGTGTTTCAATGATTGATGAACCCCAAGGTGCGTTTACGTGTCGGTCATCAACACTCGCAGTTTTTGTCGATTCTGACCCGTTTCGTGGCTATTACTCACCGTTTTGGGGTCCCAAAGCAATTTGCATGGTTGTTGAACCCAAGGCACGCTTACGTGCCGGTCATCAACAATCGCAGTTTTGGCCGATTCTAGCCCATTTCATGGACTATTACTCACCGATTTGGGGTCCCAGAGTGATTTCCATGACTTACGAACCCGGGGTGCGTATACATGTCGTTCATCAATAATCCTAGGTTTGTCCGATTTCGGGATCTATAATGGACTATTACTCACCGTTTCAAGGTCCTGGAGTGATTTCCACAAATGGCGAACCCCAAGGTGTGTTTACGTGTCGGTCATCAACACTCGCAGATTTTGACGATGCTGACCCGTTTCATGGACTATTACTCGCCGTTTGGGTCCCAAAGCGATTTGCATGGTTGTTGAACCCAAGGCACGCTTACGTGTCGGTCATCAACAATCGTAGTTTTGGCCAATTCTGGCCCGTTTCATGGACTATTACTCACCGATTTGGGGTCCCGAAGTGATTTCCATAGTTGTTGAACCCCAAGGTGCACTTACGTGTCGGTCAACAACACTCGCAGTTTTGGACGATTCTGGCCTGTTTCATGGACTATTACTCACTGTTTTTGGGTCCCATGTGATTTCCACGATTAATGAAACCCGGGGTGCGTTTACGTGTCAGTCATCAAATCTCGCTGTTTTTGTCGATTCTGACCCGTTTCGTGGACTATTACTCACCGTTTTGGGTCCCAAAGCGATTTCCGTGGTTGTCGAACCCCAAGGTGCGCTGACGTGTCGGTCATCAACAATCGCAGTTTTGACCGATATTGTCCTGTTTCATGGACTATTTCTCACTGATTTGGGGTCCTTGAGCGATTTCCATTATTGAAGAACTCCGGGGTGCATTTGTGTATCGTTCATCAATAGTCCTAGGTTTTTCCGGTTCTGGGCTCTTTCATGGACTATTACTCACCATTTTGGGGTCCCAAAGCGATTTCCATAGTTGTCGAACCCCAAGGTGTGCTCATGTGTTGGTCGTTAAGACTCGCTGTTCGGGTCGATTCTTGCTCGTTTCTTGGACTATTACTTAGTTTTGGGGTCCTGAAGTGATTTCCACGATTGACGAATCCCTGGGTGCATTTAAGCGTCGGTCATCAACACTCACAATTTTGGCCGATTCTGGTCCGTTTCGTGCACTACTACTCACCTTTTGGGTCCTAGAGCGATTTCCACGATTGACGATCCTAGGTGTGTGTTTACGTGTTCGTCGTCAACACTCACAATTTTGGCCAATTCTGACCCGTTTCGTGGACTATTATTCACTGCTTTGGGGTCCCAAAGCGATTTCCATGGTTGTTGAACCCCAAGGTGCGGTTACGTGTCGGCCGTCAACAATCGCATTTTTGGCCGATTCTGGCCCGTTTCTTGGACTATTACTCTCCGATTTGAGGTCCCAGAGCGATTTCCATGACTTACGAACCCTGGGGTGCGTATACGTGTCATTCATCAATAATCCTAGGTTTGTCCGATTCTGTGCTCTTTCAAGGACTAGTACTCACCGTTTCAAGGTCCCGGGTTGATTTCCACGATTGACGAACCCCAAGGTGCATTTACGTGTCGGTCGTCAACACACGCAGTTTTTGTCGATTCTGACCCATTTCTGGACTATTACTCACCGTTTTGTGGTCCAAAGC
>NC_057804.1:13042139-13043563 GCF_018294505.1 Triticum aestivum
CCCCGGCATGCGTTTATGTGTCAGTCATCAACTCTCAGGGTTTTTGTCGATGCTGACCCGTTTCATGGACTATTACTCAATGTTTTGGGGTCCCAAAGTGATTTGCATGGTTGTTGAACCCAAGGCACGCTTACGTGTCGGTCATCAACAATCACAGTTTTGGCCGATTCTAGCCCGTTTCATGGACTATTACTCACCGATTCGGGGTCCCAGAGTGATTTCCATGACTTACGAACCCTGGGGTGCGTATACGTGTCGTTAATCGATAATCCTAGGTTTGTCTGATTCCGGGCTCTTTAGTGGACTATTACTCACCGTTTCAAGGTCCCAGAGTGATTTCCACGATTGACGAACCCCAAGGTGCGTTTACGTGTCGGTCATCAACACTCGCAGGTTTTGTCGATTCTGACTCATTTTGTGGACTATTACTCACCATTTTGGGGTCCAAAGCGATTTGCATGGTTGTTGAACCCAGGACACGCTTACGTGTCGGTCATCAACAATCATAGTTTTGGCCGATTCTGGTCCGTTTCATGACCTATTACTCACCGATTTGGGGTCCCAGAGCGATTTCTATGACTTACGAACCCCGGGGTGTGTATACATGTCGTTCATCAATAATCCTAGGTTTGTCCGATTCTGGGCTCTTTAATGGACTATTACTCACCGTTTCAAGGTCCCGGAGTGATTTCCACGAATGACGAACCCCAAGGTGCGTTTACGTGTCGGTCATCAACACTTGCAGTTTTTGTCGATGCTGACATGTTTCATGGACTGTTACTCGCCGTTTTGGGGTCCCAAAGCGATTTGCATGGTTGTTGAACCCAAGGCACGCTTACGTGTCGGTCATCAATAATCGCAGTTTTGGGCGATTCTGGCCCGTTTCATGGACTATTACTCACCGTTTTGGGGTCCCGAAGTGATTTCCATAGTTATTGAACCCCAAGGTGCACTTACGTGTCGGTCGTCAACACTCACAGTTTTGGCCGATTCTGGCATGTTTCGTGGACTATTACTCACCGTTTCAAAGTCCCGGAGTGATTTCCATGATTGGCGAACCCCGGCATGCGTTTATGTGTCAGTCATCAACTCTCAGGGTTTTTGTCGATGCTGACCCGTTTCGTGGACTATTACTCATTGTTTTGAGGTCCCAAAGCGATTTGCATGGTTGTTGAACCCAAGGCACGCTTACGTGTCGGTCATCAACAATCACAGTTTTGGCCGATTCTAGCCCGTTTCATGGACTATTACTCACCGATTTGGGGTCCCAGAGTGATTTCCATGACTTACGAACCCTGGGGTGCGTATACGTGTCGTTCATCAATAATCCTAGGTTTGTCCGATTCCGGGCTCTTTAATGGACTATTACTCACCGTTTCAAGGTCCCGGAGTGATTTCCATGATTGATGAACCCCAAGGTGCGT
>NC_057804.1:13043987-13047117 GCF_018294505.1 Triticum aestivum
CCCGTTTCATGGACTATTACTCACCGGTTTGGGCTCCTAGAGCGATTTCTATGACTTACGAACCCCGGGGTGTGTATACGTGTCGTTCATCAATAACCCTAGGTTTGTCCGATTCCGGGCTCTTTAATGGACTATTACTCACTGTTTCAAGGTCCCGGGGTGATTTCCACAAATGACGAACCCCAAGGTGCGTTTACGTGTCGGTCATCAACACTCGCAGTTTTTGTCGATGCTGACCCGTTTCATGGACTATTACTCGCCGTTTTGGTCCCAAAGAGATTTGCATGGTTGTTGAACCCAAGGCACGCTTACGTGTCGGTCATCAACAATCGCAGTTTTGGCCGGTTCTGACCCGTTTCATGGACTATTACTCACCATTTTGGGGTCCCGAAGCGATTTCCAGAGTTGTTGAACCCCAAGGTGCACTTACGTGTCGGTCATCAACACTCGCAGTTTTGGCCGATTCTGGCCCGTTTTGTGGACTATTACTCACTGTTTTTGGGTCCCATGTGATTTCCACGATTAACGAACCCCGGCGTGTGTTTACGTGTCAGTCATCAACTCTCGCAGTTTTTGTCGATTTTGACCCGTTTCGTGGACTATTACTCACCGTTTCGGGTCCCAAGGCGATTTCCGTGGTTGTTGAACCCCAAGGTGCGCTGACGTGTCGGTCATCAACAATCGCAGTTTTGACCGATATTGTCATGTTTCATGGACTATTTCTCACTGATTTGGGGTCCCTGAGCGATTTCTATTATTGAAGAACTTCGGGGTGCATTTGTCTATCGTTCATCAATAGTCCTAGGTTTTTCCAGTTCTGGGCTCTTTCATGGACTATTACTCACCATTTTGGGGTCCCAAAGCGATTTCCATAGTTGTCGAACCCCAAGGTGTGCTTATGTGTTGGTCGTTAAGACTCGCTGTTCGGGCCGGTTCTTGCTCGTTTCTTGGACTATTACTCAGTTTTGGGGTCCTGAAGTGATTTCCATGATTGACGAATCCCGGGGTGCATTTACGCGTCGGTCATCAACACTCAAAAGTTTGGCCGAATCTGGTCCGTTTCGTGCACTACTACTCACCTTTGGGTCCTAGAGCGATTTCCACGATTGACGATCCTAGGTGTGTGTTTACGTGTTCGTCGTCAACACTCACAATTTTGGCCAATTCTGACCCGTTTCGTGGACTATTATTCACTTCTTTGGGGTCCCAAAGCGATTTCCATGGTTGTTGAACCCCAAGGTGCGGTTACATGTCGGCCATCAACAATCGCGTTTTTGGCCGATTCTGGCCCGTTTCATGGACTATTACTCCCGATTTGGGCTCCCAGAGCGATTTCCATGACTTACGAACCCGCGGTGCGTATACATGTCGTTCATCAATAATCCTAGGTTTGTCCGATTCCGGGCTCTTTCATGGACTAGTACTCACCGTTTCAAGGTATCGGAGATGTTTCAATGATTGACGAACCCAAAGGTGCGTTTACGTGTCGGTCATCAACACTCGAAGTTTTTGTCGATTCTGACCCGTTTCGTGGATTATTACTCACCGATTTGGGGTCCCAGAGCGATTTCTATAACTTACGAACCCCGGGGTGCGTATACATGTCGTTCATCAATAATCCTAGGTTTGTCCGATTCCGAGCTCTTTAATGGACTATTACTCACCGTTTCAAGGTTCCGGAGTGATTTCCACGAATGACGAACCCCAAGGTGCGTTTACGTGTCGGTCATCAACACTCGCATATTTTGTCGATGCTGACCCGTTTCATGGACTATTACTCGCCGTTTTGGGGTCCCAAAGTGATTTGCATGGTTATTGAATCCAAGGCACGCTTACGTGTCGGTCATCAACAATCGCAGTTTTGGCCGATTCTGGCCCGTTTCATGGACTATTACTCACCGCTTTGGGGTCCCGAAGCGATTTCCATAGTTGTTGAACCCCAAGGTGCACTTACGTGTCGGTCGTCAACACTCACAGTTTTGGCCGATTCTGGCCTGTTTCGTGGACTATTACTCACTGTTTTTGGGTCCCGGACTGATTTCCACGATTAACGAACCCCGGCGTGCGTTTACGTGTCAGTAATCAACTCTCACGGTTTTTGTCGATTCTGACCCGTTTCGTGGACTATTACTCGCCGTTTTGGGTCCCAGAGCGATTTCCATGGTTGTTGAACCCTAAGGTGCGCTGACGAGTCGGTCATCAACAATCGCAGTTTTGACTGATTTTGTCCTGTTTCATGGACTATTTCTCACTGATTTGGGGTCCCTGAGCGATTTCCATTATTGAAGAACTCCGGGGTGCATTTGTGTATCGTTCATCAATAGTCCTAGGTTTTTCCGGTTCTGGGCTCTTTCATGGATTATTACTCACCATTTTGGGGTCCCAAAGCGATTTCCACAGCTGTCTAACCCCAAGGTGCGCTTATGTGTTGGTCGTTAAGACTCGCTGTTTGGGCCGGTTCTTGCCCGTTTCTTGGACTACTACTCAGTTTTGGGGTCCCGAAGTGATTTCCACGATTGACGAATCCCGGGGTGCATTTACGTGTCGGTCATCAACACTCACTATTTTGGCCGATTCTGGTCGGTTTCGTGCACTACTACTCACCTTTTGGGTCCTTGAGCGATTTCCACGATTGACGATCCTAGGTCTGTGTTTACGTGTTCGTCGTCAACACTCACAATTTTGGCCAATTCTAACCCGTTTCGTGGATTATTATTCACTGCTTTGGGGTCCCAAAGCGATTTCCTTGGTTGTTGAACCCCAAGGTGCGGTTACGTGTCGGCCATCAACAATCGCAGTTTTGGCCGATTCTGGCCCGTTTCTTGGACTATTACTCTCCGATTTGGGGTCCCAGAGCGATTTCCATGACTTACGAACCCCAGGGTGCGTATACGTGTCGTTCATCAATAATCCTAGGTTTGTCCGATTCCAGGCTCTTTCATGGACTAGTACTCACCATTTCAAGGTCCCTGGTTGATTTCCACGATTGACGAACCCCAAGGTGCATTTACGTGTCGGTCGTCAACACACGCAGTTTTTGTCGATTCTGACCCATTTCTGGACTATTACTCACCGTTTTGTGGTCCAAAGCGATTTGCAAGGTTGTTGAACCCAAGGCATGCTTACGTGT
>NC_057804.1:13048378-13049705 GCF_018294505.1 Triticum aestivum
GGGTCCCAAAGTGATTTGCATGCTGTTGAACCCAAGGCACGCTTACGTGTCGGTCATCAACAATCGCAGTTTTGGCCGATTCTGGCCCGTTTCATGGACTATTACTCACCGTTTTGGGGTCCCGAAGCGATTTCCATAGTTGTTGAACCCCAAGGTGCACTTACGTGTCAGTCGTCAACACTCACAGTTTTGGCCGATTCTGGCCTGTTTCGTGGACTATTACTCACTTTTTTTGGGTCCCAGACTGATTTCCACGATTAACGAACCCCGGCGTGCGTTTACGTGTCAGTCATCAACTCTCACGGTTTTTGTCGGTTTTGAAACATTTCGTGGACTATTACTCACCGTTTTGGGTCCAAAGCGATTTCCGTGGTTGTTGAACCCCGAGGTGCGCTGACGAGTCGGTCATCAACAATCGCAGTTTTGACCGATTTTGTCCTGTTTCATGGAATATTTCTCACTGATTTGGGGTCCCTGAGCGATTTCCATTATTGACGAACTCCGGGGTGCATTTGTGTATCGTTCATCAATAGTCCTAGGTTTTTCCGGTTCTGGGCTCTTTCATGGACTATTACTCACCATTTTGGGGTCCCAAAGCGATTTCCATAGTTGTCGAACCCCAAGGTGTGCTTATGTGTTGGTCGTTAAGACTCGCTGTTTGGGCCGGTTCTTGCCCGTTTCTTGGACTACTACTCAGTTTTGGGGTCCCGAAGTGATTTCCACGATTGACGAATCCCGGGGTGCATTTACGTGTCGGTCATCAACACTCACAGTTTTGACCGATTCTGGTCCGTTTCGTGCACTACTACTCACCTTTTGGGTCCTTGAGCGATTTCCACGATTGACGATCCTAGGTCTGTGTTTACGTGTTCGTCGTCAACACTCACAATTTTGGCCAATTCTGACCCGTTTCGTGGACTATTATTCACTGCTTTGGGGTCCCAAAGCGATTTCCATGGTTGTTGAACCCCAAGGTGCGGTTACGTGTCGGCCATCAACAATCGCAGTTTTGGCCGATTCTGGCCCGTTTCTTGGACTATTACTTTCCGATTTGGTGTCCCAGAGCGATTTCCATGACTTACGAACCCCAGGGTGCGTATGCGTGTCGTTCATCAATAACCCTAGGTTTGTCCGATTCCATGCTCTTTAATGGACTATTACTCACCATTTCAAGGTCCCGGAGTGATTTCCACGATTGGCGAACCCCAAGGTGCGTTTCCGTGTCGGTCATCAACACTCGCAGTTTTTGTCGATTCTGATCCGTTTTGTGGACTATTACTCATCATTTTGGGGTCCCGAAGCGATTTGCATGGTTGTTTAACCCAAG
>NC_057804.1:13049816-13051047 GCF_018294505.1 Triticum aestivum
ACTGTTTTTGGATCCCGGAGTGATTTCCATGATTAACGAACCCCGGCGTGCGTTTACATGTCAGTCATCAACATTCGTGGTTTTTGTTGATTCTGACCCGTTTAGTGGACTATTACTCATCGTTTTGGGTCGCAAAGCGATTTCTGTGGTTGTTGAACCCTAAGGTGCGCTTATGTGTTAGTCATTAACAATGGCAGGTTTGACCGATTTTGTCCTGTTTCATGGACTATTACTCACTGATTTGGGGTCCCAGAGCGATTTCCATGATTTACGATCGTCGGGGTGCGTTTATGTCTTGTTCATCAATAATCCTAGGTTTGTCCAATTCCGGGCTCTTTAATGGACTATTACTCACCGTTTCAAGGTCCCGGAGTGATTTCCACGATTGACGAACCCCAAGGTGCGTTTACGTGTCGGTCATCAACACTCGCAGTTTTTTGTTGATTCTGACCCATTTCGTGGACTATTAGTACTCACTGATTTGGGGTCCTTGAGTGATTTCCCTGATTGACGAACCTTGGGGTGCGTTTGTGTATCGTTTATCAATAATCCTAGGGTTGTCCGATTCTGGGCTCTTTAATGGACCATTACTCACCATTTTGGGGTCCCAAAGCAAATTCCATGGTTGTCGAACCCCAAGGTGTTCTTACGTGTTGGTCGTTAAGACTTCAGTTTGGGCCGGTTCTTGGCCATTTCCTGGACTATTACTCAGTTTTGGGGTCCTGAAGTGATTTCCATAATTGACGAAACCCGGGGTGCATTTACGTGTCTGTCGTCAACACTCACAATTTTGGCCGATTTTGGTCCGTTCCGTGCTCTACTACTCACATTTTGGGTCCTAGAGCGATTTCCACGATTGACGATCCTAGGGGTGTGTTTTGTGTCCGTCGTCAACACTCACTATTTTGGCCAATTCTGACCCGTTTCATGAACTATTATTCACCGCTTTGAGGTCCCGAAGCGATTTCCGTGGTTGTTCAACAATTGCAGTATTGACCGATTCTGGCCCGTTTCATGGACTATTATTCACCGATTTGGGGTCCCAGAGCGATTTCCATGATTTATGAACCCCAGGGTGCATTTACGTGTCGTTCATCAATAATCCTAGGTTTGTCTGATTCCGGGCTCTTTCATGGACTATTATTCACCGTTTCAAGGTCCCGGAGTGATTTCCACGATTGACGAACCCCAAGGTGCGTTTATGTGTCGGTCATCAACACTCGCAGTTTTT
>NC_057804.1:13051311-13053348 GCF_018294505.1 Triticum aestivum
AAGGCACGCTTACCTGTCGGTCATCAACAATCGCAGTTTTGGCCGATTCTGGCCCGTTTCTTGGACTATTACTCTCCGATTTGGGGTTCCAAAGCGATTTCCACGACTTACGAACCCGGTTTGTCCGATTCCAGGCTCTTTCATGGACTAGTACTCACCGTTTCAAGGTCCCGGATTGATTTCCACGATTGACGAACCCCAAGGTGCGTTTACGTGTCCCTCATCAACACTCGCAGTTTTTGTCGATTCTGACCCGTTTCGTTGAATATTACTCACCGTTTTGGGGTCCCAAAGCAATTTGCATGGTTATTGAACCCAAGGCATGCTTACGTGTTGGTCATCAACAACCGTAGTTTTGGCCAATTCTGGCCCGTTTCATGGACTATTACTCACTGATTTGGGGTCCCAGAGCGATTTCTATGACTTACGAACCCCGGGGTGCGTATACGTGTCGTTCATCAATAATCCTTGGTTTGTCCGATTCCGGGCTCTTTAATGGACTATTACTCACTGTTGCAAGGTCCCGGAGTGATTTCCACAAATGACGAACCCCAAGGTGCGTTTACGTGTCGGTCATCAACACTCACAGATTTTGTCGATGCTGACCCGTTTCATGGACTATTACTCGCCGTTTTGGGGTCCCAAAGCGATTTGCATGGTTGTTGAACCCAAGGCACGTTTACGTGTCGGTCATCAACAATCGCAGTTTTGGCCGATTCTGGCCCGTTTCATGGACTATTACTCACCGTTTTGGGGTCCCGGAGCGATTTCCATAGTTGTTGAACCCCAAGGTGCACTTACGTGTCGTTCGTGAACACTCACAGTTTTGGCCGATTCTGGCCTGTTTCGTGGACTATTACTCACTGTTGTTGGGTCCCAGACTGATTTCCACGATTAACGAACCCCGGCATGCGTTTACGTGTCAGTCATCAACTCTCACGGTTTTGTCGATTCTGACCCGTTTCGTGGACTATTACTCCCCGTTTTGGGTCCCAAAGCGATTTCCGTGGTTGTTGAACCCCAAGGTGCGCTGACGAGTCGGTCATCAACAATCGCAGTTTTGACCGATTTTGTCCTGTTTCATGGACTATTTCTCGCTGATTTGGGGTCCCTGAGCGATTTCCTGTATTGACGAACTCCGGAGTGCATTTGTGTATCGGTCATCAATAGTCCTAGGTTTTTCCGGTTCTGGGCTCTTTCATGGACTATTACTCACCATTTTGGGGTCCCAAAGCGATTTCCATAGTTGTCGAACCCCAAGGTGTGCTTATGTGTTGGTCGTTAAGACTTGCTGTTTGGGCCGGTTCTTGCCTGTTTCTTGGACTACTACTCAGTTTTGGGGTCCCGAAGTGATTTCCACGATTGACGAATCCCGGGGTGCATTTACGTGCCGGTCATCAACACTCACAATTTTGGCCGATTCTGGTCCGTTTTGTGCACTACTACTCACCTTTTGGGTCCTTGAGCGATTTCCACGATTGACGATCCTAGGTCTGTGTTTACGTGTTCATCGTCAACACTCACAATTTTGGCCAATTCTGACCTGTTTCGTGGACTATTATTCACTGCTTTGGGGTCCCAAAGCGGTTTCCATGGTTGTTGAACCCCAAGGTGCGGTTACGTGTCAGCCATCAACAATCGTAGTTTTGGCCGATTCTGGCCCGTTTCTTGGACTATTACTCTCCGATTTGGGGTCCCAAAGCGATTTCCGTGACTTACGAACCCCGGAGTGATTTCCATGATTGACGAACCCCAAGGTGCGTTTACGTGTCGGTCATCAACACTCGCAGTTTTTGTCGATTCTGACCCGTTTCGTGGACTATTACTCACCGTTTTGGGGTCCCAAAGCAATTTGCTTGGTTGTTGAACCCAAGGCATGTTTACGTGTCGGTCATCAACAATCGCAGTTTTGGCCGATTCTGGCCCGTTTCTTGGACTATTACTCACCAATTTGGGCTCCCAGAGCGATTTCCATGACTTACAAACCACGGGGTGCGTATATGTGCCGTTCATCAATAATCCTAGGTTTTTCCGATT
>NC_057804.1:13053358-13055134 GCF_018294505.1 Triticum aestivum
CGTTTCGTGGACTATTACTCACTGTTTTGGGGTCCCAAAGCGATTTGCATGGTTGTTGAACCCAAGGCACGCTTACGTGTCGGTCATCAACAATCGTAGTTTTGGCCGATTCTGGCCCGTTTCATGGACTATTACTCACCGATTTGGGGTCCCAGAGCGATTTCTATGACTTACGAACCCCGGGGTGCGTATATGTGTCGTTCATCAATAATCCTAGGTTTGTCCGATTCCGGGCTCTTTAATGGACTATTACTCACCGTTGCAAGGTCCCGGACTGATTTTCACGATTGACGAACCCCAAGGTGCGTTTACGTGTCGGTCATCAACACTCGCAGTTTTTGTCGATGCTGACCCGTTTCATGGACTATTACTCGCCGTTTTGGGGTCCCAAAGCGATTTGCATGGTTGTTGAACCCAAGGCACGCTTACCGGCCGGTCATCAAGGTCCCGGATTGATTTCCACGATTGACGAACGCTAAGGTGCGTTTACGTGTCGGTCATCAACACTCGCAGTTTTTGTCGATTCTGACCCATTTCGTGGACTATTATTCGCCGTTTTGGGGTCCCAAAGTGATTAGCATTGTTGTTGAACCCAAGGCAAACTTACGTGTCGGTCATCAACAATCGCAGTTTTGGCCGATTCTAGCCCGTTTCATGGACTATTACTCACCGATTTGGGCTCCCAGGGTGATTTCCATGACTTACGAACCCTGGGGTGCGTATATGTGTCGTTCATCAATAATCCTAGGTTTGTCTGATTCTTGGCTCTTTAATGGACTATTACTCACCGTTTCAAGGTCCCGGAGTGATTTCCACGATTGACGAACCCCAAGGTGCGTTTACGTGTCGGTCATCAACACTCGCAGTTTTTGTCGATTCTGACCCGTTTCGTGGACTATTACTCACCGTTTTGGGGTCCCAAAGCAATTTGCATGGTTGTTGAACCCAAGGCATGCTTACGTGTCGGCCATCAACAATCGTAGTTTTGGCCGATTCTGGCCTGTTTCATGGACTATTACTCACCGATTTGGGGTCCCAGAGTGATTTCTATGACTTACGAACCCCGGGGTGCGTATACGTGTCTTCATCAATAATCCTAGGTTTGTACGATTCCAGGCTCTTTCATGGACTAGTACTCACTGTTTCAAGGTCCCGGATTGATTTCCACGATTGACGAACCCCAAGGTGCGTTTACGTGTCGGTCATCAACACTCGCAGTTTTTGTCGATTCTGACCCGTTTCGTGGACTATTACTCGCCGTTTTGGGGTCCCAAAGCGATTTGCATTGTTGTTGAACCCAAGGCAAGCTTACATGTCGGTCATCAACAATCGCAGTTTTGGCCGATTCTAGCCCGTTTCATGGACTATTACTCACCGATTTGGGCTCCCAGAGTGATTTCCATGACTTACGAACCATAGGGTGCGTATACGTATCGTTCATCAATAATCCTAGGTTTGTCCGATTCCGGGCTCTTTAATGGACTATTACTCACCGTTTCAAGGTCCCGGAGTGATTTCCACGATTGACGAACCCTAAGGTGCGTTTACTTGTGGGTCATCAACACTCGCAGTTTTTGTCGATTCTGACTCGTTTCGTGCACTATTACTCACTGTTTTGGGGTCCCAAAGCGATTTGCATGGTTGTTGAACCCAAGGCACGCTTACGTGTCGGTCATCAACAATCGCAGTTTTGGCCGATTCTGGCCCGTTTCATGGACTATTACTCACCGATTTGGGGTCCCAGAGCGATTTCTATGACTTACGAACCCCGGGGTG
>NC_057804.1:13055488-13056599 GCF_018294505.1 Triticum aestivum
GCTTACCTGCCGGTCATCAACAATCACAGTTTTGGCCGATTCTGGCCCGTTTCTTAGACTATTACTCTCCGATTTGGGGTCCCAGACCGATTTCCATGACTTACAAACCCCGGGGTACGTATATGTGTCGTTCATCAATAATCCTAGGTTTGTCCGATTCCGGGCTCTTTCATGGACAAGTACTCACCGTTTCAAGGTCCTGGATTGATTTCCACAATTGACGAACCCCAAGGTGCGTTTACGTGTCGGTCATCAACACTCGCGGTTTTTGTCGATTCTGACACGTTTCATGGACTATTACTCACCATTTTGGGGTCCCAAAGCGATTTGCATGGTTGTTGAACCCAAGGCATGCTTACGTGTCGGTCATCAACAATCGTAGTTTTGGCCGATTTTGGCCCGTTTCATGGACTATTACTCACCGATTTTGGGTCCCAGAGCAATTTCTATGACTTATGAACCCCGGGGTGCGTATACGTGTCGTTCATCAATAATCCTAGGTTTGTCCTAATTTGGGCTCTTTAATGGACTATTACTCACCATTTCAAGGTCCCGGAGTGATTTCCACGATTGACGAACCCCAAGGTGCGTTTATGTGTCGTTCATCAACACTCACAGTTTTTGTCGATGCTGACCCGTTTCATGGACTATTACTCGCAGTTTTGGGGTCCCAAAGCGATTTGCATGGTAGTTGAAACCAAGGCATGCTTACATGTTGGTCATCAACAATCGCAGTTTGGCCGATTCTGGCCCGTTTCATGGACTATTACTCACCGTTTTGGGGTCCCAAAGCAAATTGCATGGTTGTTGAACCCAAGGTACGCTTACGTGTCGGTCATCAACAATCACAGTTTTGGCCGATTCTAGCCTGTTTCATGGACTATTACTCACCGATTTGGGGTCCTAGAGTGATTTCCATGACTTACGAACCCTGGGTGCGTATACGTGTCGTTCATCAATAATCCTAGGTTTGTCCGATTCCGGGCTCTTTAATGGACTATTACTCACCGTTTCAATGTCCCGGAGTGATTTCCACGATTGACGAACCCCAAGGTGCGTTTATGTGTCGGTCATCAACACTCGCAGTTTTTGTTGATTCTGACCCATTTCG
>NC_057804.1:13056610-13057131 GCF_018294505.1 Triticum aestivum
ATCAACAATCGCAGTTTTGGCCGATTCTGGCCCGTTTCATGGACTATTACTCACCGATTTGGAATCCCAGAGCGATTTCCATGACTTACGAACCACGGGGTGCGTATACATGTCGTTCATCAATAATCCTAGGTATGTCCGATTTCGGGCTCTTTAATGGACTATTACTCACCGTTTCAAGGTCCCGGAGTGATTTCCATGATTGACGAACCCCAAGGTGCGTTTACGTGTCGGTCATCAACACTCGCAGTTTTTGTCGATTCTGACCCGTTTCGTGGACTATTACTCACCGTTTTGGGGTCCCAAAGCAATTTGCATGGTTGTTGAACCCAAGGTACGCTTACGTGTCGGTCATCAACAATCACAGTTTTGGCCGATTCTAGCCTGTTTCATGGACTATTACTCACCGATTTAGGGTCCCAGAGTGATTTCCATGACTTACGAACCCTGGGTGCATATACGTGTCGTTCATCAATAATCCTAGGTTTGTCCGATTCCTGGCTCTTTAATGGACTATTACT
>NC_057804.1:13057984-13059483 GCF_018294505.1 Triticum aestivum
CGGGGTGCGTATACGTGTCGTTCATCAATAATCCAAGGTTTGTCCGATTTCGGGCTCTTTAATGGACTATTACTCACCGTTTCAAGGTCCCGTAGTGATTTTCATGATTGACGAACCCCAAGGTGCGTTTACGTGTCAGTCATCAACACTCGCAGTTTTTGTCGATGCTGACCCGTTTCATGGACTATTACTCGCCGTTTTGGGGTCCCAAAGGGATTTGCATGGTTGTTGAACCCAAGGTACGCTTACGTGTCAGTCATCAACAATCGCAGTTTTGGCCGATTATGGCCCGTTTCATGGACTATTACTCACCGTTTTGGGGTCCTGAAGCGATTTCTATAGTTGTTGAACCCCAAGGTGCACTTACGTGTCGGTCATCAACACTCGCAGTTTTGGCCGATTTTGGCCCGTTTCGTGGACTATTACTCACTGTTTTTGGGTCCCTTGTGATTTCCACGATTAATGAACCCCAGCATGCGTTTACGTGTCAGTCATCAACTCTCGCGGTTTTTGTCGATTCTGACCCGTTTCGTGGACTATTACTCACCATTTTGGGTCCCAAAGCGATTCCCGTCGTTGTTGAACCCCAAGCTGCGCTGACGTGTCGGTCATCAACAATCGCAGTTTTGACCGATATTGTCCTGTTTCATGGACTATTTCTCACTGATTTGGGGTCCCTGAGCGATTTCCATTATTGAAGAACTCCGGGGTGCATTTGTGTATCGTTCATCAATATTCCTAGGTTTTTCGGTTCTGGGCTCTTTCATGGACTATTACTCACCACTTTGGGGTCCCTAAGCGATTTCCATAGTTGTCGAACCCCAAGGTGTGCTTATGTGTTGGTCATTAAGACTCGTTGTTCGGGCCGGTTCTTGCTCGTTTCTTGGACTATTACTCAGTTTTGGGGTCCTGAAGTGATTTCCACGATTGACGAATCCCGGCGTGCATTTATGTGTCGGTCATCAACGCTCACAATTTTGCCCGATTCTGGTCCATTTCGTGCACTACTACTCAACTTTTGGGTCCTAAAGCGATTTCCACGATTAACGATCCTAGGTGTGTGTTTACGTGTTCGTCGTCAACACTCTCAATTTTGGCCAATTCTGACCCGTTTCGTGGACTATTATTCACTGCTTTGGGGTCCCAAAGCGATTTCCATGGTTGTTGAACCCCAAGATGCGGTTACGTGTCGGCCATCATCAATCGCATTTTTGGCCGATTATGGCCCGCTTCTTGGACTATTACTCTCCGATTTGGGGTCCCAGAGCGATTTCCATGACTTACGAACCCTGGGGTGTGTATACGTGTCGTTCATCAATAGTCCTAGGTTTGTCCGATTCCGGGCTCTTTCATGGACTAGTACTCACCGTTTCAAGGTTCCGGATTGATTTCCACGATTGACGAACCCCAAGGTGCATTTACGTGTCGGTCGTCAACACACGCAGTTTCTGTCGATTCTGACCCGTTTCTGGACTATTACTCACTGTTTTGTGGTCCAA
>NC_057804.1:13059493-13060014 GCF_018294505.1 Triticum aestivum
ATCAACAATCGCAGTTTTGGCCGATTCTGGCCCGTTTCATGGACTATTACTCACCGATTTGGAATCCCAGAGCGATTTCCATGACTTACGAACCACGGGGTGCGTATACATGTCGTTCATCAATAATCCTAGGTATGTCCGATTTCGGGCTCTTTAATGGACTATTACTCACCGTTTCAAGGTCCCGGAGTGATTTCCATGATTGACGAACCCCAAGGTGCGTTTACGTGTCGGTCATCAACACTCGCAGTTTTTGTCGATTCTGACCCGTTTCGTGGACTATTACTCACCGTTTTGGGGTCCCAAAGCAATTTGCATGGTTGTTGAACCCAAGGTACGCTTACGTGTCGGTCATCAACAATCACAGTTTTGGCCGATTCTAGCCTGTTTCATGGACTATTACTCACCGATTTAGGGTCCCAGAGTGATTTCCATGACTTACGAACCCTGGGTGCATATACGTGTCGTTCATCAATAATCCTAGGTTTGTCCGATTCCTGGCTCTTTAATGGACTATTACT
>NC_057804.1:13060024-13060716 GCF_018294505.1 Triticum aestivum
ATTGACGAACCCCAAGGTGCATTTACGTGTCGGTCGTCAACACACGCAGTTTCTGTCGATTCTGACCCGTTTCTGGACTATTACTCACTGTTTTGTGGTCCAAAGCGATTTGCATGGTTGTTGAACCCAAGGCATGCTTACGTGTCGGTCATCAACAGTCGCAGTTTTGGCCGATTCTGGCCCGTTTCATGAACTATTACTCACCGATTTGGGCTCCCTGAGCGATTTCCATGACATACGAACCCCGGGGTGCGTATACGTGTCGTTCATCAATAATCCTAGGTTTGTCCGATTCCGGGCTCTTTAAAGGACTATTACTCGCCGTTTCAAGGTACTGGAGTGATTTCCGCGATTGGCGAACCCCAAGGTGCGTTTACGTGTCGGTCATCAACACTCGCAATTTTTGTCGATTCTGGGCCGTTTCGTGGACTATTACTCACCGTTTTGGGGTCCCAAAGCGATTTGCATGGTTGTTGAACCCAAGGCACGCTTACGTGTCGGTCATCAACAATCACAGTTTTGGCCGATTCTAGCCCGTTTCATGGACTATTACTCACCGATTTGGGGTCCCAGAGTGATTTCCATGACTTACGAACCCTGGGGTGCGTATACATGTCGTTCATCAATAATCCTATGTTTGTCCGATTTCGGGCTCTTTAATGGACTATTACTCACCGTTTTGAGGACCCGGA
>NC_057804.1:13061689-13079630 GCF_018294505.1 Triticum aestivum
GATTTGGGGTCCCAGAGCGATTTCTATGACTTACGAACCCCGGGGTGCGTATACGTGTCGTTCATCAATAATCCTAGGTTTGTCCGATTCCGGGCTCTTTAATGGACTATTACTCACCGTTTCAAGGTCCCAGAGTGATTTCCACGATTGACAAACCCCAAGGTGCGTTTATGTGTCGGTCATAAACACTCGCAGTTTTTGTCGATGCTGACCCGTTTCATGGACTATTACTCGCCGTTTTGGGGTCCCAAAGCGATTTGAATGGTTGTTGAACCCAAGGCACGCTTACGTGTTGGTCATCAACAATCGCAGTATTGGCCGATTATTGCCCGTTCCATGGACTATTACTCACCGTTTTGGGGTCCCGAAGCGATTTCCATAGTTGTTGAACCCTAAGGTGCACTTACGTGTCGGTCATCAACACTCGCAGTCTTGGCCGATTCTGGCCAGTTTCTTGGACTATTACTCACTGCTTTTGTGTCCCAAAGCGATTTCCATGGTTGTTGAACCCCAAGGTGCGCTGACGTGTCGGTCATCAACAGTCGCAGTTTTGACCGATTCTTTCCTGTTTAATGGACTATTACTCACCGTTTTGGGGTCCCTGAGCGATTTCCATGATTGACGAACTCCGTGGTGCATTTGTGTATCGTTCATCAATAGTCCTAGGTTTGTCCGGTTCTGGGCTCTTTCATGGACTATTACTGACAATTTTGGGGTCCCAAAGCGATTTCCATGGTTGTCGAACCCCAAGGTGTGCTTATGTGTTGGTCGTTAAGACACGCTGTTTGGGCCGGTTCTTGCCCGTTTCTTGGACTATTACTCAGTTTTGCGGTCCTGAAGTGATTTCCACGATTGACGAATCCCGGGGTGCATTTACGTGTCGGTCATCTGACAATTTTGGCCGTTCTGGTCCGTTTCGTGCACTACTACTCACCTTTTGGGTCCTAGAGCGAGTTCCACGATTAACGATCCTAGGTGTGTGTTTACGTGTCTGTCGTGAACACTCTCAAATTTAGCCAATTCATGACCCGTTTCGTGGACTATTATTCACTGCTTTGGGGACCCAAAGCGATTTCCATGGTTGTTGAACCCCAAGGTGCGGTTACGTGTCAGCCATCAATAATCGCAGTTTTGGCCGATTCTGGCCGTTTTATGGACTATTACTCTCCGATTTGGGGTCCCAGAGCGATTTCCATGACTTACGAACCCCGGGGTGCGTATACGTGTCGTTCATCAATAATCCTACGTTTGTCCGATTCCAGGCTCTTTCATGGACTATTACTCACCGTTTCAAGGTCCCGGATTGATTTCCACGATTGACGAACCCCAAAGTGCGTTTACGTGTCGGTCATCAGCACTTGCTGTTTTTGTCGATTCTGACCCGTTTCTGGACTATTACTCACTATTTTGTGGTCCCAAAGCAATTTGCATGGTTGTTGCACCCAAGACATGCTTACGTGTCGGCCCTCAACAATCGCAGTTTTGGCCGATTCTGGCCCGTTTCATGGACTATTACTCACCGATTTGGGCTCCTAGAGCGATTTCCATGACTTACGAACCCTGAGGTGCGTATACGTGTCGTTCATCAATAATCCTAGGTTTGTCCGATTCCGGGCTCTTTAATGGACTATTATTCACCGTTTCAAGGTCCCGGAGTGATTTCCACGATTGACGAATCTCAAGGTGCATTTACGTGTCGGTCATCAACACTCGCAGTTTTTGTCAATTCTGACCCGTTTCGTGGACTCTTACTCACCATCACTACAAGAAATTCGGTCAATTATGACTCCCCATTTTGGTCGTTATTTTGTCATTGCTTTCGTTTATTGACCTTTTTTTGACCAAAGTTGGAAGGTCAACAGTGGGCCGTCAAGAACGAAGAAACGTGACCTTTTTTGGAATTTTTGTCATAGCCACCCTTGACCAAAATTTTGGTCGCTAAATCTTTGACCAAAATTATGGTCATTACTAATGAGCCTAGGCCACATAGGATCTGATGTGGCTAAACCAACGTGGCAATGATGTGGCAAAAATGATGACATGGATGCCATGTAGGATCAATCCAAATCAGTTGTTTTAATGGGCCGAGCCCAATAATTTAGCCCATTTTTACATTCACTTTTGGGCCATAGCCTATTAATGTTAGTTCTTATGCTCAAGCAATGCACAGTCCATTTATTCAATCTACCATTAGTTGGGCCAGCCCTTCTCTCTACCCAAAAAAAATATTGAATCTTTTTTCTATAAAAAACTACACTGGGCCTTGAGACGAGCCAGCCCACTCATACAATTTAGTATTTTCGGTCCAGCCAATAACCAATAGTAGCTCAAAAAACAATCATTGCACAGTTTGGCAGTCAACCAATACAGGAGAATAAAATGATAATAATAATACAATTCTCCAAGATTTCATTAACTTAGGCCCAGCAGTATCATTACACCACAAGTTCATAAGATGCACCAACCAAAATAACATAGCCAGTAACACACCCAAAGAAACTCATCAACCCCAGGTCCAAACAACTCAGCATCAAAAGTCCCAAAGCCAACATCGACCACGTTGTAGTAACTAATTTACCTTCGAACAGATCCATGAGACGCGCAAATCTAGAATCACTTGCTGCAGCCCTAGCATCGGTGGCCTCAACTCTTTGCAGTAACAACTGATACTCTGCGGCGCGTACAGCTTCGGTCTCCTCTGATTTCTTCTTGACCTCAACAAGCTCCTCTTGCATCAACTCAGCGGCTCGCCTCTCCTTCTCAAGCTTTTACTCTAGTTCTTGTACATGAGCATCCAAAGTAACTGCAGATCTATTGAACTTCATCTTGGAGCTCGACTCAAGGCCAACATTTTGAAGGAATGTGCTGGAGGGACATTCTTTAGTGAGAATGTCAGCAACAACAGCAGCAACATTCTTTGGTTCTCCACCTTCTGGTACCTCTTGTTCCATAACTTTTTCCATGTCAGCCTGACATTTAAAGAAAGATGTACACACATGTCATTGCAGTTGGTTCTGAATAACTAGGAAACTTTATAAGCAAACTACTCAAGAATGTTGACTAAATAATAATCCAGTCTCCGTGCTACTAATTAACTATTTTTTTAAAACTTTGAAGCAGGCAAGCAGAATTAATCATCCTTGGGAATCACTTTTTTTTGCAAGTTACTATCAGCTACATGAAAGAAGCATGGCACCAGGTTTATTAAACATGTAAGCATACACAACAAACCATTGTTGGAATTTAAATTAGGCAACTATGTGCACCTCTATTTAGCTTAAATGGGAACATGGAGCAGAGAAGAATGTAGTACGTTTCAGGAGCGCATATGATGTTTCTTTAGTACAGTATACAGTATCAGAGAAATCCACTTCGACAAGTCCTAAACATTTCATTCAGATTGTATATGAAATTACAGAGTTTCTCCACTCGGAAAGATGGGAAGATAGATGCTTCAGGCAATCACTAGACAAATAATCAAAGAGCATACTTGTGTGCGGAGGATAAGCAAAAGCAGCAGCACATGCTTTTCCTATTAGCATCTCCGGTCAAACAAACATGATGCAGCCAGTGATTACATTGACCCCGATTCAAACATTTTAAGTACTGGACAATCATAAACATCCAACAGTAGGCAAATCTAGCACTGTCTTACCAACAATCAACAGTATATCTATCTAGTTGTGAAGATTGAAGTTGCAACAATAGGCAAATCCCACATCTAGTCAACATCCAGCAATGGAATCCAAACAAAAGTCTAAGAATGTACCCCTAAAATACATCTGGAACTGAAGTTAAAAAGAAAGCGGTTTGCCGAGATGCGCTCACCATCTGATGATGTCGATACGGCCGGTGCCGTCGTCGAGCGCGAAGGACACGTCCGTGTTCCGCTCTGCCTTGCCACTGACCATCCCCACAAGCCGGGCCTGCACATGCACCAATGTTATACATAGCAAAACTTCAGTATTTCCGATTTCGTGGTACAATGAAAGAGCAGTTCAGTTGAAGAATTTAGCTTGCCGTTCTCAATTTTACTACTTAAAGACATAATGTAACAAATACTGGATACTTCACAGCAAGCAAATAGTGCAATAAATTCACTGGTCTATGGATACGATCACAAATTCAAATGAGGCGTGCGTGGAATATAGTGCAAATAACAATGGAAATTTAAAGCTCGCTTGCTAACGAAGGCCTACCAATCACTTCAACCTAACCTAAAAATAACAGTACATAGATTGTTACATAGTACTGCTATGTAATTGATATGCAAAAGAAGATACATCTCCCATGCTAGCAATCAAGATCAACCTGGTGCTTTGGAGACAAGAAGGTTGTACCTGGTATTCTGGTTCAGAACATATACCGAGGATGTGGTGGCGTGTGGTTTGTGGTTTATCGGTTACGATCGAAAGCTACTGACCAACGATTTGGTTTATCAGGGTGCTCTTGCCGACATTTGGCTTCCCCAACACAGCAACATAACCTATGGAGACACACAACACAGACTCACAGTATTATAACATGGCAATTGTCATTTAGAAATTATAAAGCAAATAAGTTGTTTCATCTGAATTCTCCCAGAATCTTGTAAAAATTCTTTTGCAGGAGGCACTTTTCCTCTGAACTGTCATTTACTTCTGCTGCACAATGACAGATTCCTGAATTTTACTGAACCAAGAATGCTACTGGTCGCATTTGACGCTTCAGAAACACTAAACGCTGAAATAATCTACTTGGCCAGGGAGTGCTGAATGAAATCCAGCTAGGTACGTACTACAAACAAAGCAAACCACAAAGAAGAAGAAGAAGGCTCAACACTGCGGTGGTTGGCGCAGAGCGCCGCCCCCAGCTCCTCCGACTCGTACTCGTCCAGCAGCGCCAGGTACCGATCTAACTTCTCGATGAACTCCAGCCGCGGCCTCGACATCTCCTCCCCCTCGTTCACCTTCCCATCTTCAACCACCGCGTAGCTCACACCCCCACTCGTCGACACAGCCCCAGCCCTCCTACTCTCGCGCCTCCCCGCCCGGACTCCGCTCATTACTGGCGGGCACGGCGATGCAATATACCCGTGGGGGAGGCGCGCCGGCGGCGCGGCTAGCTGGAGCGTGAGGCCTAGCTCCATCACGCAGAGAGCAGAGCAAGCAGCCGAGGCAAAAAAGTGGCTATGGAGATTAGAAGGAGTGCACCAGGTCAGCGACTGCAGGGTGCGGCGTGCTGCTCCCGTATCCTACAGGAGGAGCCTCCCAGGTCGCGGATCTGGCGGCCCTCGTCACCAGCAGGCGCTGGATCCAGAGGGAGGAAGGAGTGCACCATGGATCCAGATTGGAGTGGGCAAGGCTGCGGCCATCGTGGTCTGGAAGCACCGCCTCGCACTACCCAACATGGGGCCAGGGTGATGGGAGGGCCCGGTGGTGTGCGGCGGCGGCATGGGTCGTCGACGGTGAGGGTGGAGCGGCGGCTGCGGGAGTGGATCCCATCTCACTTAACCGAGAGAGAGCAGCGACTGGGACGGAGGGGTGGTGGAAGTGGGGATGGCCGGGGATGGTGCCGGAGGAGGGATCAGGGAGTGGTGCAAGGGACGGGGAGGAGGTGGCGGCGGCGAGGTTGGCGACGAGGAGTGGTGCAGGGGACGGGGAGGATGTGGCAGCGGCGGCGAGGAGATGGGGACGAGGGAGGAGGGGTGCGATGGGGGATCTGAGCTAGGGTTTGGGCTGCGGGTGGGGATCTTTTTCTTTTCTTTTTTGTGTAGATAGATGGATGGATGGATGTGGGGTGGAGAGATGGATGGATGGATGGATGGGCGCCATGTCATCGATCCGTGGGAAGAGTTCTCATTGGTTCGAAAAATCAGTGATTTAAAATAGTCTTCAAGTATTAAAAATAGAGGGATTTTGTGAAGCAGCTATCAAAAATATTCTGCAAAAGGCACGACACAAATTTTCACTAGACTTAGACCACATTTTATGGATAAGGACCAATTTATATGCATTTCTGATCTTTCTAGCTATTTTAAATAATTTCCGAGTGGCAAAAATGGGGTTTTTTGTGAAGAACATACCAAATAGTTGTTGCAAAATTGGGTTGCATCAATTTTATAAAATGCTAATCCATATTTAATATACAATTGACCAAATGGTTGGGTGTCTAAAGTTTCGATCCACCTCTGGTTAAAAAGACAAATTTTCGCCGATTCAGTAGGAAGCGGGTCAAATTTGAACTGAAGCTGCTTCATAGTTTGCTCTTTATTTTTTCCAAAAATTATTTTTAGGTACATAAGTATCTATTTAATCATAGAAACACAAAAAAATCCAAGATTCAAGCACTAGCTAGGAACGGTCATTACCGCCGTTTTGATCGCATTTTGAAACGGTATAAAAAATTCAAAAAAAATAAAAAAAAATGGAAAACCTTCGCATTGGGTCATTACATGTGACCAAGTTACCAGGAAAAATATAAACTTGTAATACAGTAATTATTTTTAAAAAGTGTTCTCAGAAACGAGCTATCAAGTGTGAAGATGCACAGCTTTCAACCCGGATGCTCAATCTTATGTCCACTTTCATGGCATAGTTTGTTCAGATGATCTCATATTGTTCACAAGGGTGCATATTGGAATTGTAAACAATGTTGCCTAAAGGAGTTTTTATTTTCTTTGGAAGAAAAATCAATTTTTCATTTCCCGAGTGCCCAAAATGAGTATTTTCTTGTGAAGGACCTACCATATATTTGTTGTAAAATTGGACCAAAACAATTTTCTAAAATACTAGGCCATATTTAATGCACAATTTACCAAATGGTTAGGTGTCAAAAGTTTTGACCCACCTCTGGTGAAAAAGACAAATTTCTACCGATTCAGTAGGAAATGGGTCAAATTTGAACTACAGCTGCCTCATAGTTTGCTCTTTATTTATTTTTTAAATCATTTCTAGGTATATAAGTATCTATTTAATCATACAAACACCCAAAAAATCCAAGATTCAACCACTAGCTAGGAACGGTCAAGCCCGTCATTTTGACTGCATTTTGAAACAGGCATAAACAATTCAAAAAAAAATCAAAAAATTAGAAAACCTTCGCATTGTGTCATTATATGTGACTAAGTTTCCAGGAAAAATAATAAACTTGTCATACGGAAATTATTTAAGAAAAGTGTTCTCAGAAATGAGCTATCATTCGTGAAGATTCATGGCTTTCAAGCCAAATGATCAATCTTATGGCCATATTCATGGCATAGTTTGTTCAAATGATCTCATATTGTGCATAAGGGAGTTTTCGGTTTCTTTGCATGGAAAATTCATTTTCCATTTCCCGAGTGATCGAAATGAGTTTTTTTGTGAAGGACATACCATATATTTGTTGCAAAATTGGACCTAATAAATTTTATAAAATACTAGGCCATATTTAATGCACAATTGACAAAATTCTTGGGTGTCAAAAGTTTCGACCCACCTCTAGTGAAAAAGACAATGTTGCCTAAGGAAGTTTTTTATTTTCTTTGCACGGAAAATTCATTTTTCATTTTCCGAGTGCCCAAAAGGAGGTTTTTTTGTGAAGGAGCTACCAAATAATTGTTGCAAAATTGGACCTAATCAATTTTATAAAATACTAGGCCATATATAATGCACAATTGACAAAATGGTTGGGTGAAAAAAGTTTCGATCCACCTCTGGTGAAAAAGACAAATTGCCGTCGATTTAGTTGGAAACGGGTCAAATTTGAACTATAGCTGCCTCATAGTTTGCTCTTTATTTTTTTCAAAAATCATTTCTAGGTACATAAGTATCTATTTAATCATAGAAACACCAAAAAAATTCCAAGATTCAACCACTAGCTAGGAACGGTCAAGCCCGCCATTTTGACTGCATTTTGAAACGGGCATAAAAAATTCAAAAAAATCAAATAATTGAAAAACCTTCGCATTGTGTCATTATATGTGACCAAGTTTCCAGGAAAAATAATCAACTTGTAATACGGTAATTATTTTTAAAATGTGTTCTCAGAAATGAGCTATCAAGCGTGAAGATTCATGGCTTTCAAGCCAAATGATCAATCTTATGGCCACATTCATGGCATAGTTTGTTCAAATGGTCTCATATTGTGCACAAGGGTGCATCTTGGAATTCCAAACAATGTTGCCTAAGGAAGTTTTCATTTTCTTTGCACGGAAAATTCATTTTTCATTTTCCGAGTGCCCAAAAGGAGGTTTTTTTTGTGAGGGGGCTACCAAATAATTGTTGCAAAATTGGACCTAATCAATTTTATAAAATACTAGGCCATATATAAAGCACAATTGACAAAATGGTTGGGTGAAAAAAGTTTCGATCCACCTCTGGTGAAAAAGACAAATTGTCGTCGATTAAGTTGGAAACGGGTCAAATTTGAACTGTAGCTGCCTCATAGTTTGCTCTTTATTTTTTCCAAAAAATCATTTCTAGGTACATAAGTATCTATTTAATCATATAAACACCAAAAAAATCCAAGATTCAACCACTAGCTAGGAACGGTCAAGCCCGCCGTTTTGACCGCATTTTGAAACGGGCATAACAAATTCAAAAAAATCAAAAAATTGGAAAACCTTCGCATTGTGTCATTATATGTGACCAAGTTTCCAGGAAAAATAATCAACTTGTAATACGGTAATTATTTTAAAAAAGTGTTCTCAGAAATGAGCTATCAAGCGTGAAGATTTATGGCTTTCAAGCCAAATGATCAATCTTATGGCCACATTCATGGCATAGTTTGTTCAAATGGTCTCATATTGTGCACAAGGGTGCATCTTGGAATTCCAAACAATGTTGCCTAAGGAAGTTTTCATTTTCTTTGCACGGAAAATTCAGTTTTAATTTTCTGAGTGCCCGAAAGGAGGTTTTTTGTGAAGGAACTACCAAATAATTGTTGCAAAATTGGACCTAATCAATTTTATAAAATACTAGGCCATATATAATGCACAATTGACAAAATGGTAGGGTGTCAAAATTTTTGATCCACCTCTGGTGAAAAAGACAAATTTCCGTCGATTCAGTTGGAAGCGGGTCAAATTTGAACTGCAGCCGCCTCATAGTTTGCTCTTTATTTTTTCCAAAAATTATTTCTAGGTAAATAAGTATCTATTTAATCAGAAATACATGGTTTGATGGCGAGACATCGAGGTTTGGACGGTGGCCGAGGGCCCCAACTCTAGAGCGCGTAAGCTCGCATGCCCGCCGCGTGGTCACCGCGTGACCATGGCGTTGCCATGTGTTCTGGGCGGCCTAGGCATGTCTAGTGGGTTGGGCACTCCCCAGGTAGGTGCTAGGAAGAAAATCACAACATAAGATTCTCACGAGGAGACCGATCGATGCTCAAACATGAATTAACAGCCAAGTGTTTGATTTGTGGTACGGGAAATGCACGTGGCTAATGGGCGTGAGTTTTGGCTGAGGATGATCAGTTACTAAGAAGACCGTCTTCACAAATTTTCACCTCAAAAGGAGGAGCCTAGGTGGTACTTGCTTTACAAACTACCACACCGGACATAAATACGAATGTTGAAGCTGGGCTCAAAATAATGAATGGATTGAGCTGGCATTTGGTGGAGGATGGTTATTTGGGCATAGGAAAGCACTGTAGAAAATGTATACCATTTGGACATGCCAAAGTGGTACTTCCTTCACAAAGTGCCGCTCTGATCAGAATAGGAAAATGAATATTTTTGAAATATTTTTGAACTAGGCAAGGAAGGTTTTTACATATTTGACGAAGATATGACCCAAAGAATTTATGAGATTTTTTTGGGAATTTTGGGAATAATAGAAATATAGGTTGCTTCACAACCTAGGGCAAAAACCGCCACATCGACATGACACATAGGCAAAACTGATGAGATGGCGCCTAGTCATCACAACCCACCACAATCTACAAGGCTATGACCATCTATATTGGTCATTAACAACTAGAAATAAGGCAGCGGACTAGCACTGTTTGCTTTGTGACCTTTTCGTGTAAGGAAATTACGACCTTTCTGACCAAAATGGTCGCAATGGTTTAGGGTTTGGAGCCCCTCGAACAGATTTTGACCAATTGGTCTGAAATGGTCATAGATCTATGACCAATTCTTCCAGGGTCACTGACAAAAGGTCACTAGTTAACATATTTCTTGTAGTGCATTTTGGGGTCCCAAAGCGATTTGCATGGTTGTTGAACCCAAGGCACGCTTACGAGTTGGTCATCAATAATCGCAGTTTTGGCCTATTCTGGCCCGTTTCATGGACTATTACTCACCGATTTGGGGTCCTAGAGCGATTTCCATGACTTACGAACCCCGGGGTGCGTATACGTGTCGTTCATCACTAATCCTAGGTTTGTCCGATCCCGTGCTCTTTAATGGACTATTACTCACCGTTTCCAGGTCCCGGGGTGATTTCCACGATTGACGAACCCCAAGGTGCGTTTAGTGTCGGTCATCAACACTCACAGTTTTTGCCGATTCTAACCCATTTCGTGGACTATTACTCATAGTTTTTGGGTCCCGGAGTGATTTCCACGATTAACGAACCCCGGCGTGTGTTTACGTGTCAGTCATCAGCACTCGCGTTTTTCGTCGATTCTGACCCGTTTCGTGGACTGTTACTCACCGTTTTGCGTCCCATAGCAATGTCCGTGGTTGTTGAACCCCAGGGTGCATTGACGTGTCGGTCATCAACAATCGTATTTTAGACCGATTCTGTCCTTTTTATCACTGATTTGGGGTCCCTAAGCGATTTCCATGATTGACGAACCCTAGGGTGCATTTGTGTATCGTTCATCAATAGTCCTAGGTTTGTCCGATTCTGGGCTCTTTCATGGACTATTACTCACCATTTTGGGGTCCCAAAGCGATTTCCATGGTTGTCGAACCCCAAGGTGTGCTTATGTGTTGGTCGTTAAGACTCGTAGTTTGGGCCGGTTCTTGCCCGTTTCTTGGACTATTACTCAGTTTTGGGGTCCTGAAGTCATTTCCACGATTGACGAATCCTGGGGTGCATTTACGTGTCGGTCATCAACACTCACAATTTTGGCCGATTCTGGTCCGTTTCCTGCATTACTACTCACCTTTTGGGTCCTAGAGCGATTTCCATGATTGACAATCCTAGGTGTGTGTTTATGTGTCCGTCGTCAACACTCACAATTTTGGCCTATTCTGACCCGTTTCGTGGACTATTATTGACTGCTTTGGGGTCCTGAAGCGATTTCCATGGTTGTTGAATCCCAAGGTGCGGTTACGTGTCGGCCATCAACAATCGCTGTTTTGGCCGATTCTGGCCCGTTTCATGGACTATTACTCACCGATCTGGGGTCCCAGAGCGATTTCCATGGCTTACGAACCCTAGGGTGCGTATACGTGTCGTTCATCAACAATCCTAGGTTTTTCCTATTTCAGGCTCTTTCTTGGACTATTACTCACTGTTTCAAGGTCCCGGATTGATTTCCACGATTGACAAACCCCAAGGTGCGTTTATGTGTCGGTCATCAACACTCGCAGTTTTTGTCGATTCTGACCCGTTTCGTGGACTATTACTCACCGTGTTGGGGTCCCAAAGCGATTTGCATGGTTGTTGAACCCAAGGCACACTTACGTGTCGGTCATCAACAATCGCAATTTTGGCTGATTTTGGCCCGTTTCATGGACTATTAGTCACCGTTTTGGGGTTCCGAAGCGATTTCCATAGTTGTTGAACCCCAAGGTGGACTTACGTGTCGGTCATCAACACTCGCAGCTTTGGCCGATTCTGGCCCGTTTCATGGACTATTACTCACTGTTTTTGGGTCCCGGAGTGATTTCCATGATGAACGAACCCCGGCTTGCGTTTACGTGTCAGTCATCAACACACGCGGTTTTTATCGATTCTGACCTGTTTCGTGGACTATTACTCACCGTTTTGGGTCCCAAAGCGATTTCCGTGGTTGTTGAACCACAAGGTGCGCTGACGTGTCGGTCATCAACAATCGCAGTTTTGACCGATTATGTCCTGTTGCAGGGATTATTTCTCACTGATTTGGGGTCCCTGAGCGATTTCCATGATTAACGAACCCCGTGGTGCATTTGTGTAACGTTCATCAATAGTCCTAGGTTTGTCCGATTCTGGGCTCTATCATGGACTATTACTCACCATTTTGGGGTCCCAAAGCGATTTCCATGGTTGTCGAACCCCAAGGTGTGCTTATGTGTTGGTCGTTAAGACTCACAGTTTGGGCCGATTCTTGCCCATTGCTTGGACTATTACTCAGTTTTCGGGTCCTGAAGTCATTTCCACGATTGACGAATCCCGGGGTGCATTTACGTGTCGGTCATCAACACTCATAATTTTAGCTGCTTCTGGTCCGTTTTGTGCACTACTACTCTCCTTTTGGGTCCTAGAGAGATTTCCACGATTGACAAGCCTAGGTGTGTGTTTACGTGTTCGTCGTTAACACTCACAATTTTGGCCAATTCTGACCCGTTTCGTGGACTATTATTCACTGCTTTGGGGTCCCGAAGCGATTTCCATGGTTGTTGAACCCCAAGGTGCGGCTACGTGTCGGCCATCAACAATCACAGTTTTGGCCGATTCTGGCCCATTTCATGGACTATTACTCACCGATTTGGGGTCCCGGAGCGATTTCGATGGCTTACGAATCCTAGGGTGTGTATACGTGTCGTTCATCAACAATCCTAGGTTTGTCCGTTTTCGGGCTCTTTCATGGACTATTACTCACCGTTTCAAGGTCCCGGATTGATTTCCACGATTGACAAACCCCAAGGTGCGTTTATGTGTCGCTCATCAACACTCGCAGTTTTGTCGATTCTGACCCGTTTCTTGGACTATTACCGTTTTGGGGTCCCAAAGCGATTTGCATGGTTGTTGAACCCAAGCCACACTTACGTGTCGGTCATCAACAATCGCAATTTTGGATGATTCTGGCCCGCTTCATGGACTATTACTCACTATTTTTGGGTCCCGGAGTGATTTCCATGATTAACGAACCCTGGCCTGCGTTTACGTGTCAGTCATCAACACTCGCGGTTTTATCGATTCTGACCCGTTTCGTGGACTATTACTCACCGTTTTGGGTCCCAAAGCGATTTCTATGGTTGTTGAACCCCAAGGTGCGCTGATGTGTCGATCATCAACAATCGCAGTTTTGACCGATTCTGTCATGTTGCATGGATTATTTCTCACTAATTTGGGGTCCCCGAGCGATTTCCATGATTGACGAACCCCGTGGTGCATTTGTGTATCGTTCATCAATAGTCCTAGGTTTGTCTGATTCTGGGCTCTTTCATGGACTATTACTCACCATTTTGGGGTCCCAAAGTAATTTCCATGGTTGTCGAACCCCAAGGTGTGCTTATGTGTTGGTCGTTAAGACTCGCAGTTTGGGCCAGTTCTTGCCCATTTCTTGGACTATTACTCAGTTTTGGGGTCCTGAAGTCATTTCCACGATTGACGAATCCCGGGGTGCATTTACGTGTCGGTCATCAACACTCATAATTTTGGCGGCTTCTCGTCCGTTTCGTGCACTACTACTCACCTTTTGGGTCCTAGAGCGATTTCCACGATTGACAATCCTAGGTGTGTGTTTACGTGTCCGTCGTCAACACTCACAATTTTGGCCAATTTTGACCCATTTCATGGACTATTATTCAGTGCTTTGGGGTCCCGAAGCGATTTTCATGGTTGTTGAACCCCAAGGTGCGGTTACGTGTCGGCCATCAACAATCGCAGTTTTGGCCGATTCTGGCCCGTTCATGGACTATTACTCACCGATTCGGGGTCCCAGAGCGATTTCCATGACTTACGAACCCCGGAGTGCGTATACGTGTCGTTCATCAATAATCCTAGGTTTGTCCGATTCCGGGCTCTTTCATGGACTATTACTCACCGTTTCAAGGTCCCGAATTGATTTCCACGATTGACGAACCCCAAGGTGCGTTTACGTGTCGGTCATAACCACTCGCAGTTTTTGTCGATCCTGACCCGTTTCGTGGACTATTACTCATCGTTTTGGGGTCCCAAAGCGATTTGCATGGTTGTTGAACCCAAGCCACGCTTACGTGTCAGTCATCAAGAATCGCAGTTTTGGCCGATTCTGGCCCGTTTCATGGACTATTACTCACCGTTTTGGGGTCCCGAAGCGATTTCCATAGTTGTTGAACCCCAAGGTGCACTTACGTGTCGGTCATCAACAATCGCAGTCTTGGCCGACTCTGGCTCATTTCGTGGACTATAACTCACTGTTTTTGGGTCCCGGAGTGATTTCCACGATTAATGAACCCCGGCATGCGTTTACGTGTCAGCCATCAACACTCGCGGTTTTTGTCGATTCTGACCCGTTTCGTGGACTATTACTCACCGTTTTGGGTCCCAAAGCGATTTCCGTGGTTGTTGAACCCCAAGGTGCGCTGACGTGTCGGTCATCAACAATCGCAGTTTGACCGATTCTATCCTGTTTCATGGACTATTTCTCACTGATTTGGGGTCCCTGAGCGATTTCCATGATTGACGAACCCCGGGGTGCATTTGTGTGTCGTTCATCAATAGTCCTAGGTTTGTCCGATTCTGGGCTCTCTCATGGACTATTACTCACCATTTTGGGGTCCCAAAGCAATTTCCATGGTTGTCGAACCCCAAGGTGTGCTTATGTGTTGGTCGTTAAGACTCGCAGTTTTGGGCAGTTCTCGCCCGTTTCTTGGACTATTACTCAGTTTGGGGGTCCTGAAGTGATTTCCACGAATGACGAATCCCGGGGTGCATTTACGTGTCAGTCATCAACACTCACAATTTTGGCCGATTCTGGTCCGTTTCGTGCACTCCCACTCACCTTTTGGGTCCTAGAGCGATTTCCACAATTGACGATCCTAGGTGTGTGTTTACGTGTCCGTCGTCAACACTCACAATTTTGGCCAATTCTGACCCGTTTCGTGGACTATTATTCACTGCTTTGGGGTCCCGAAGCGATTTCCTTGGTTGTTGAACCCCAATGTGCGGTACGTGTCGGACATCAACAATCGCAGCTTTGGCCGATTCTGGCCCGTTTCATGGACTATTACTCACGGATTTGGGGTCCCAGAGCGATTTCCATGACTTACGAACCCTAGGGTGCGTATACGTGTCGTTCATCAACAAACCTAGGTTTGTCCGATTCCGGGCTCTTTCATGGACTATTACCCACCATTTCAAGGTCCCGGATTGATTTCTACGATTGCCGAACCCGAAGGTGCGTTTACGTGTCGGTCATCAAGACTCGCAGTTTTTGTCGATTCTGACCCGTTTCGTGGACTATTACTCACTGTTTTGGGGTCCCAAAGCGATTTGCATGATAGTTGAACCCAAGGCACGCTTACGTGTCAGTCATCAACAATTGCAGTTTTGGCCGATTCTGGCCCGTTTCATGGACTATTACTCACCGTTTTGGGGTCCCGAAGCGATCTCCATAGTTGTTGAACCCCAAGGTGGACTTATGTGTCGGTCATCAACACTCACAACTTTGGCCAATTCTGGCCCGTTTCATGGACTATTACTCATTATTTGTGGGTCTGAGAGTGATTTCCACGATTAACGAACCCCGGCGTGCATTTACGTGTCAGTCATCAACACTCGCGGTTTTTGTCGATTCTGAGCCATTTTGGGTCCTAGAGCAATTTCCACGATTGACGATCCTAGGAGTGTGATTACGTGTCCGTCGTCAACACTCACAATTTTGGCCAATTCTGACCTGTTTCGTGCACTATTACTCACCGGTTTGGGGTCCCGAAGCGATTTCCATGGTTGTCGAACCACAAGGTGCGGTTACGCGTCTGTCATCAACAATCGCAGTTTTGGCCGATTCTGGCCCGTTTCATGGACTATTACTCACCGTTCTGGGGTCCCGAAGCGATCTCCATAGTTGTTGAACACCCAAGGTGCACTTACGTGTCAGTCATCAACACTCGCAGTTTTGGTCGATTCTGTCCCATTTCGTGGACTATTACTCACTGTTTTTTGGTCCCGGAGTGATTTCCATGATTAACGTACCCCGGCGTGCGTTTACGTGTCAGTCATCAACACTCGCGGTTTTCGTCGATTCTGGCCCGTTTTCATGGACTATTACTCACCGATTTGGGGTCCCGAAGCGATTTCCATATTTTTTGAACCCCAAGGTGCACTTACGTGTCGGTCATCAACACTCACATTTTTGGCCGATTCTGTTCCCTTTCATGCACTATTACTCACCGTTTTGGGGACCCAGAGTGATTTCCACGGTTGACGATCCCCGGGGTGTGTTTACGTGTCAGTCATCAACACTCGCGGTTTTTGTCGATTCTGACTCGTTTTGTGGACTATTACTCACCTTTTGGGGGTCCCAAAGCGATTTCCATGGTTGTTGAACCGCAAGGTGCGCTTACGTGTCGGTCATCAACCATCACAGTTTTGGCCGATTCTGGCCCGTTCCATGGATTATTACTCACTGATTTGGGGTCCCTAAGCGATTTCCATGATTCACGAACCGCGCGGTGTGTTTATCTATCATTCATCTATAAACGTAGGTTTGTTCGATTCTGGGCTCTTTCAAGGACTCTTACTCACCGTTTTGGGGTCCCAAAGCGATTTCCATGGTTGTTGAACCCCAAAGTGTGCTTACGTGTTGGTCGTCAAGACTCGTAGTTTGGGCCGATTCTGGCCCGTTTCTTGGACTATTACTCAGTTTTGGGGTCCCGAAGTGATTTCCATGATTGACGAACCTCGGGGTGCGTTTATGTTTCGGTCATCAACACTCACAATTTTGGCCGATTCTGGTCCGTTCCGTGCACTACTACTCAACGTTTTGGGTCCCGGAGCGATTTCCACGTTTGATGATCCCAGGGGTGCCTTTACGTGTCTGTCGTCAACCATCACAGTGTTGGCCAATTCTGACCCGTTTCATGGACTATTAGTAACCATTTTGGTGTCCCGCAGTGACTTCCATAGCTGTTGAACCCGAAGGGGCACTTACGTGTCGGTCATCAACAATCGCAGTTTTGGCCCATTCTGGCCCGTTTCATGGATTTTAACTCACCGATTTGGGGTCCCAAAGTGATTTCCATGATTGATGATCCCCGGGGTGCGTTTACGTGTCGTTCATGAATAATCCTAGGTTTGTCCGATTCCGGGCTCTTTCATGGACTATTACTCACCGTTTCAAGGTCCCGGAGTGATTTCCATGATTGACGAACCCCAAGGTGCGTTTACGTGTCGGTCATCATCACTTGCAGATTTTGTCGATTCTGACCCGTTTCGTGGACTATTACTCACCTTTTGGGGGTCCCAAAGTGATTTTCCTAGTTGTTGAACTCCAGGGTGCGCTTACGTATCGGTCATCAACAATCACAGTTTTGGCCGATTCTGGCCCATTTCACGAACTATTACTCGCTGTTTTGGGGTCCCTGAGCGATTTCCATGATTGACGAACCTGGGGTGCATTTATATATCATTCATCAATAATCCAAGGTTTGTCCAATTTTGGGCACTTTCATGGACTATTACTCACCGTTTTGGGGTCCCAAAGCGATTTCCATTGTTGTCGAACCCCAAGGTGTGCTTACATGTTGGTCGTCAAGACTCGCAGTTTGGGTCGATTCTGGCCCGTTTCTTGGAATATTACTCAGTTTTGGGGTCACTAAGTGATTTCCACGATTGATGAATCCCGGGGTGCATTTACGTGTCGGTCATCAACACTCCCAATTTTGGCCGATTCTGGTTCGTTTTGTGCAATACTGCTCATCGTTTTGGGTCCTAGAGCGATTTCCACAATTGACAATCATTGGAGTGCATTTACGTGTCCGTCATCAACACTCATAATTTTGGCCAATTCTGACCTGTTTCATGGACTATTACTCACCGGTTTGGGGTCCCGAAGCGATTTCCATGGTTGTCAAACCCCAAGGTGCAGTTACGTGTCGGTCATCAACAATCGCAGT